>NW_021834070.1:0-12500 GCF_006345805.1 Octopus sinensis | reverse complement strand
ATGTCTAAAAAAAAAAAGTTTTTTTTTTTTTTTTTTTTAAACCGGAAAATTATGTTTGTTTTAAACCTTGAGATTACATAGAGAGTATTTTGCGTAGGATATGAGCAGTTCCCATGAGCACTATCTTTTGAACTTCTGCCATTTTTGGGTTTCCTAGTATCTGAGTTAGGTAGCTATCAGCCCCTTTTGCTATCATTCCCAGGGCACCTATGACAACAGGTATTGTTTTAGTCTTCAGCTTCCACATTTTGCTGATTTTCTTTCAAGATCTTTATATTGCTCAGTTTTTGGTAGGTCTTGACAGATACGTTTATATCGATTGGGACAGTCATATCAATGAGGAGGCATGTTCTTTGTTTGAAGTCTTTCAATATGATGTTGGCATTTTTGCATCAATCTTCCTGTCAGTTTGAACGGTGAAGTTCCAGAGGGTGAGATGTGGTCATTTTCAAGCACTGGGGGTGGTTGTGTTTCCTACCAGTTTTTTTCATGGGGCAAATCCAGGTTTTTACAGATTACCCAGTGAATATATTATGCAGCTCTATCGTGCCTGTTGAGATACTCTGTAGGCGCTAGAAGACTGCACTGGAGACCACATGGTCAATGGTTTCATTTGTTTTGCTTGCATACACGACACGTTGGACTGCTTCTGATCTTTAATATGTTGGCCTGGTAGTTTCTTGTTGGTAGGCATTGATCTTGAGCTGCTATGATAAACCCTCTGTTTCAGATTTTAAGCCAGAGGCATTAGCCATTGATGGGTCAGGGCTTTGTCGATATCTGCATTATTCGCTCTCTTTGGGTATTTGCCATAGAGAGGTTTTTCTTGCCATTTATTATTCAGAATATCTAAGGCCGCAGTTTTGGCACGGGTTTTCATGCGTCTAGCTTTTTCTGTGCTTGTTTCTTGTATATCTATCTCTAATTCCGAAATTGGTTGTATTCGGAATTCACTTAGATATTCCTTTGCCTGTTTTGTGACTGAGTATGATGCTTTCTTGTTTTCATGTTTTGAGACAAGTTTTAACATCCAGTCCTCAGAGTTTTTCAGGTAGGTGTCTAGGCCAATTGTAGCAATCTTCATTGTTATTGCCAGTTGCAAAAGATCACGGCCTCCCTCTTTTCTTGGCAGATAGAGTCGTTCTGTATCTGCCTTAGGGTGGTGCATTCTATGCACTGTCAACAGTTTCCTTATTTTTCTGTCGAGCTGACATATTTCAGTAATTGACCAGTTAACAATATTGAAACTGTAAGTCACGACTGGTATAGCTAATGCATGATCGCTTATTATTATTATAATATTATTTTATTATTATTATTATTATTATTATTATTATTATTATTTTATCATCATCTCATTATCATCATCATCATTATCATTTTTTTGTTTTTTTTTTTATTATTATATTATTACTATTATCATCATCATCATCATCATTATTATTAATTATTATTATCATCATCATTATCATCATCATCATTATTATTATTATTATTATTATTATTATCATTATTATTATTATTATCATATTATTATTATTAGTAGTAGTAAAGTTGGCTCCAAGTCTCACCCAGAGACCTCAAGAGACAACAAGTTGGAAGTTCATGTTGGTGTTATGCCTAGGGTGCCATATATTTGGTTTTGTACTTAGTGTTGTACTAGTGAATGTTTAACAAAGCATAAGAAAATTATGTTTGAAAAGGAAAGTGAGGTTAGAGAGGGAAGGGCTGCCTCCCAGTAATTTTGCTAAAAGGTGGGTGAATGCAACACGCATGGCTTCTAGATCGAGGGTTGATGAAATGGAGAGGGAACTTGTCCTAGCGGTCAGGGCGATCGTGGCTTTTGTGAGGTTTCCACGAACAGCCCTTGGAGCCTCCCTCTTTTGGGGATTTACTTATTCCAATTTTTATTTTTATTGTCTTTTTATATGGTTAAATCCCACTGATTTGGTATTGTGTCCTTCCGTGCCGTTCCCAATCGTTTATATAAACATTCAGTGGTGAATAAAGATATTATATTATTATTATTATTATTATTATTATTATTATTATTATTATTATTATTATTATTTCATTTGTTTCGAAATATATCTTTCTCTGAAACGTTCTAATTTGATACAAGTATTGATTATTTGAAGATATTGATTAATTTTTAGTGTTTTAATTATTTCGAAATTCGAGACAGAAGTAAATGACATTATTTCCCCATTCACACCCACTTCTTTATTGATCTGTAACTGATTGGACAATAGGCTGCCATCAATGGGACTCGATAGAATATCGATGACAAAACAACAAATAAGTAATCGATAAATACATATATATTTGTGTGTGTATGTATGTATGTATATATATATGTATGTATGTATATGTATGTATATATGTATGTATATGTATGTATATATGTATGTATGTATGTATTTTTGTATGTATGTATGTATATGTATGTATGTATGTATGTATATATATATATATGTATGTATGTATATGTATGGATATATGTATGTATATGTATGTATGTGTATATGTATGTATATGTATGTACGTATGTATGTTTGTATATATGTATATGTATGTATGTATGTATGTATGTATGTATATATATATATATATATATATGTATGTATATATAATCAATGTGTAGTTATTGTTTAAGGTCTAGACCAAGGGAGACATTATGACCAAGGACCTTCCAGCTGCAACCCTTCCACCTTTCAAGCACTACATTACTTAATGCGGTGTTCCTTTCCTCATTTTCTTTTAAGAGCCTAAAAATGGGATTTCGACAGGAATAGGCCGCAACTTTCAACAGGTCGAGAAGGAAAAGGAGATTTCCGCCTTGTGCAACGAATTAGCCGTCTTGGTAGAGCGTCGGCCAAAATATATTTGTGTGTAGTTGTATTCGTCGTGCGCTCAAATCTCGCAGACGTCGACTTAAATTTTCTTCTTTCTGACGCCCATAAAATAAAGTACCAGTTAATAATCAACCGTACCTTCATTTCACTTTTAGGATGGAATTGGGATAGAGAAGAGAAACTGTGTACAGTTGTGGAAATCATCTGCCCATCGGATGATAACATAAAGCTGAAGATCAGTGAAAAAGAGAACACCTACTCTGAAATATTGAGAAATCTGCAGTTACTCTATCCAGTTCAGGTTTATACCTGTAATTATTGGGGCACTGAGATATGTAACACACTGCCTAAGTACCAATCCTGAGAAATTAGGCTTCTCAAAACCAGAAAGGTGAAAGGTAGTTGGAGGTATATGGATCCAATCCATAACTAGAACTATAAAAATCTGTAAAACTTTCCAGAAGTTTATCATTTAGATATATATGAGCATGTCTGGATATGCAACTATATGTATGAGAATGCATAGATAAAATATGCAAATCTGCACATGCATATATACGTACATAAATACATACATACATACATACATGCATACAAAAATACCCTGTTGCTGAAATTCCAATGAAGGAGCCTTGGATCTAGGTTAGAAACCGGATCTTTCTCTATTGGTAAGAAATCTTGAAACAAACTGAATAATGACATACATACATACATACATACATAAATATATATTTGTGCGTGTATGTATTGATATATTTTACGAATGCTTTAAACAAACCCAAATCAGTTCTAATGCTGGCTGTAAAAGAAAACTGAGATCGATTTTATGAAAGAAAAAAGCGAACTAACACCTCTCCTCCAAATAGCTGCTGAATATTTCTTTAGAAACCTGCTTCAGTAGCACCACAACTCCCTTCCACTCATCCACCTACTTATCCACCCGATCACCAGTACATTTGCCATGTTACTATATCAGAAGGTGCAAAGCTCTTTTATCTGTAGATTTAGGATTATCCTTGCTTCTCAACAAATATCTATTATTGCTCCTCTACAGAGCTAGAACATATCTGAAAAGGAGATTTCTTCAAGTGATTTCAATAAGATGTTTGAGCTGAACTGAATGGCGAAAGACACCTGCATCCGGTGCGAGCAGTCTTTAACACATCTAGACCGCACTATGTAAAGATTCCTTCTATTCGTAATACCATTTTCGTAGAAGCACCATTTCTTTTTTTTCTTATCTTTATCTTGATAAATGTTTGTTTTTGTGTTTTTATTTTTCGGATTGACTTTCATTTTAATTAACCTTTCGAAAGAAAAAAAACAAACAAGAAAGATAAAATTCGCAGGCGTGGCTGTGCGGTAAGAAGCTTGCTTTCCAATCACATGGTTCTGGGTTCAGTCCTACAGCGTAGCATATTGAGCACATGTTTCCAAATAAAGCCTTATGAGTAGATTTCGTAGACGGAAATTGAAAGAAGCTCGTTGTGAGTGAGTTCTATATATATATTATATATAATATATATATGAGTGTCTATATATATATATATATATTTTATTTATTCGGTAAAAATTTGTTTATTTTTAGTAGTTTTGACCGCATTGGTCCCTCTTAGCGTGTTGGTATCTACGAATAGTAGTACCCTCAATATAATATATATATATATATATATACACACACATACATACATACATACATATATATGTGTGTGTATGTGTCTATATATGTGTGTGTGTATAAGTGTGTGTGTGTGTGTGTATTTGTACCACATCATCGTAACAAGAATATTGGTTTGTATGTGTCCCCGTAACTTAGCAGTTCAACCAAAGACACCGATAGGTACCAGACTTTAAAAATCAAGTACTAGGGATCGATTCATTCAGCTACACTCTTCAAGGCGATGCTCCAGCATGGCCGCAGTCCATTGACTGAAGCAATGAAAGTTAAAAGATAAAAGGCAAAAGCATGTAGAGGTGAAATAACTGAGTGGATATGGTACAAGTCTATGTGAGGAGATAATTGCCTAAAGTGGCCTGCAGTAAGTTCGAACGTGAAACCTCGATGCTGCGAAGAGAACACTTAGCTACGCTTTAATAATTATCTCTCCTCTTGGCACAAGGTCTTGAAAATTTTGGGGGAAGGGCGCTAGTCCACTACATCGCCCAAGGGTGTAACTGGTACTTATTTCTTCGCCTCCCGAAAGGATGAAAGGGAAAGTCGACCTCGGCGGAATTTGATCTCAGAATAGAAAGATGAACAAAATACCGCAGCGCATTTTGTCCGGAGTGTTGAGGATTCTGCCAGCTCGCCGCCTTAAGCTACACTATATTATTCTTTTCTACTCTTGGCACAACGCTCGAAATGTTTGGAGAGGGGGAGGCAGTCGATTAGATCAATTCCAGTAGGCAACTGGTATTTAATTTATCGACCCCGAAAGGATGAAAGGCAATGTCGACCTCGGTGGAATTTGAACTCAGAACGTAAAGACAGACGAGATACGCGATAATAGCAAAACACTCATGTTGCTTAAGGGGTTACCTCTTACTTGTTCCAGACTGCGGCCATGCTGGGGTACCACGTTAAAGGATTTTACTCGAATAGCATGACCTCAGTACAATGTTTTTTTTAAAATCTGGTACCTATTCTATTGGTTCCTGCTAGAGAGTACTGGTCTCTTCCTGAAATATTTCTGGCATTGTACCGATATCAGAAACAGATGTTTAAAGACAGCTAATATGTTGAGCCAAAAGTTTTGCATATTTTGGTAATTTATCTGCTTCATTCGTCAACTTATAATAATAGCAGCCGAGTATTCAAAGCAGAGGCCATCGTGTTGTACCATCTGAAGTTACCTTTGTGGTAGTTATTTGATCCCTCACTGATAACGGTCCTTGTTCTTCAAGGCGAAGATCTCCTTCGTTGAAGATTCCATCTCTTCTGGATTGATAAAGCGTCGCGAGCGCACAAAGTGAATCATAGATCGGAACAATTACGGTACCTAAGGCCGCGAGTCTGCAGAATCATTAACACGCCGGTTATAAAGCTTAACGGCATTTCAATCGTCCTTTACGTTCTCTGTTCAAATTCTGTTGAGATCGAATTTCCCTTTCATCCATTCGGGGTCGATAAAATAAGTCCAGTTGACTACTGGAGTCGATGTAAACGATTTAGCCCGCGCCCCCTCACTGAAACTGTTAGCCTTGTACCAAAAGTTTGAAATCAATATTTCTTGTCACTATCAAAGCATTCTAATATTTCTCAAATGATCCGAACGAAGTGTTTAGGTATAGCAAGTGGATTTGTCTTGGTTGACATAAAAATCACTTTATGGAAATAATTTTAGAGAAATTCTCAGAAAATGCCTTCCCGAATTCGCGATGAGAACGCCAGCGCCGTGACTTCCAGTCAATTTGGTATCAAGGAAACATGTTGACATGTTCTTGCGAGTTAAAACAACTTTGTAAGGTTGGAATTAGTTTTAACAAAATGCTCTGAAAATGTTTTTTACCGGAGTCGCGATGTGTACGTTCGTGCTGCGACATCCAGTCAATTTTGGTATTAAGGAAGTATTTCAGTTTCGAAACTAACATGGTTCTTCGTTGGGAGTAAAAGACTGAATTTAGTATGCACAAGCATAAAGTATTTCTGGCAAAACGCCATTGAATATTTCTGGCAAGTTATCCAATGGTACATTAAAAGGAAAACAAAAATGCCAGGTTAATAACGAGGACATCCTCAGAAATGGTTGATGGGAATTTCTTGAAAACTTGCTTTGGAATGTTTTGTTTCAGTAAAATCAGCATTTAGATATAATTATTGGATTTATGTCGGCGAAAATCCTAGAATTCTTGTCTTGTTTTCATATTTAATGGTTCTTTCTTCGGCTTGGAGTAAAGTGACGAAAAAGAGGGAGGGGGAGAGAGAAAGAAAGGGGGTTGAAATTGGAAGGAGAGAGAGAGAGAGAGAGAGAGGAAGAGGTAGAGACGAAGGAAGAATGACTCAGTTTAATCAAGATATTGGAAGGAGGTCTAGAGGGGTGGGCGGGAAGCAGCCCAGAAGAAAGTGGAATTGGTATATATATTGGAATATTTTGAATTCACAACAAAAGCAGTCGATTATGCAGTTAAGCGAAACGACTTTCTAATTGAAAGGAGAGCTGCATTGGTGAATGTATGTATGTATGTATGTATGTATGTATGTATGTATGTATGTATGGGTGTATGTATGTATGTATGTATGTATGTATGTATGTATGTATGTATGTATGTATGTATGTATGTATGTATGTATGTATGTATGTATGTATGTATGTATGTATGTACGTATGTATGTACGTACGTATGTCTTTATATATATATATATATATGTATGCACACACAATCACACACACACACATATATATATATTCATAGATGCAAGTATATACACATGTATATGTAAGTATATCAATCTATCAATTAGATACGTATGTATGTATATATGTATATATATATATATATATATATGTATATACATATATGTATATATATATATTATATATATATCTATATATATATATATATATATATATATATATATATATATATATATATATATATATATATATATATATGCGTGTGTAGCTTTTGTATTTCTACCCCATTTACTTATCCGCAAATTTTTATCTATAAAAGACAGTGGTGTATTAAAGCATATGCATGCCCCATAAAGACAAGTATATAAACACTATCACACATACATATACATAGATGTATGTGTATATATGTGTGTGTATGTATGTGTATGTGTGTGAGTGTGTATGTGAGTGTGTGTGCGTGCATATATATATTCAGGGTGTGGTGAATAGACTGTCATCTAAATTACGCAAAAATGAAAATTACGCTAACATCTCATTTTAACAGATATATTTATCCAAATTACATAAAAATATCTTGAAATACTAAAGAGTAAATTCCGTTCGAGCCTTGGATCTAGGTTAGAAACCGGCTCTTTCTCCATTGACAAGAAACTTTGAAATAAAACTGAATAAAGACATACATACACACATACATACATACATACATACATACCTATGTATATATACAGGTTTTTGTATTTTGTATGTGTGGGTACGAGTGTGTATTTGTCCGTGCAGTTAAATGCCTTTGAAAATCCTGTAACATGATCATGTGACAGACGATGACAATGAATGAAATGAATTTAGTTGTTTTTGAAAGTTTTATTGCTTAACAATGCCGTGGCGGTATTGTCAGGAGAGGCAGACAGATGCAACACGCAATCACATAGACACACTATGAAACACACATACGTGCACAAACTGACATACTAAAGAACAGAAAGAAACACAGACACAATACGTGTGTATGAGTGTGTGTTTGTGTGTATATATATATACAGACATACCTATATATGTATGTGTGTGTGTGTGTGTATATATATAGCTATATATGTAGATATATACTTATATATATATATTATATATATATATATATACACACTAAAATTTATATATATATATATATATATTATTATATATATATATATATATATATATATAATATATAATATATATATATTTATTTATATATATATATAAGTTTATACGCAACTAGACTCAACAACATTCTTTAGTATGCTCTTAATTTTTCCTAAGGATAAAATATGTATATCCGATTTTTGTTTTCCGCTATTTCCTTCATCAAGTCTTCTGTAATAATAATAATTCCTGTTGTATACTTTTTTCACTGAGGTGAACAGTAATATGGAATTAATTTAATTTAATCAAATTAATTTTAATCATTCTATCACGTTTTTTACATGTTAATATCGCTGTTCGAAACGATCGTATGTATGTATTAAAATTATTTTACATTACTACATCTTCTCTTCTCCATTTTTTAACATACTTGTTTCCATGAATTCTCATAACACACCATATATATATATAAAGTTAATCCAAACAAGAAAACAAAAAGACAACAACGCGAGGATGTGGAACAATTAAAGTATTATTGGACGCTCAGGAAAGAAGGGAAGAAGGAGGGTATGACGTTTCGAGCGGAGCTCTTCGTCGGAAACATAGGAGAAAGAAAGATCCCGAGACGGGAGGACAGAGGAAAAAAATTGCAGGTAGTCTTCACGAGGTCACATACTAATATATATATATATATATATATATATATATATATGTGTGTGTGTGTGTGTGTGTGTGTATGTATATATCTATCTATATATATAACACTGATGTTTAAATAGAGATATACACATACATATACATATGCACACAAACTCACACACATATATATATATACATATATATTTATATATTCCATACGTAAGTACGTTTGTGACTTTAGGTGTGTATTCAGCTATTTAAGTGAGTGCGTGTATCCTGACGTTTTAAACGTTTGTAATTATAAGTGTGTGAACATAAAAATACACGTAATCAATTCTTGCGTACCAATTCGTGTATCGAATCTTTCCACTTTCTCCAAGAATGTGGTAATTAGCAAGACATGATTCCGCTTAATAAATAAATTTTCCCATGTAACCCTACTCCACAACCAATTAATTCTTTTTAGTAGATACGGTGATTTAGTAGAAGAGAAACGGTTGGTGAACAGACCTTAACAAGACCGTCGTGACTTGTCTTGACGAGAAATGTTAAAAGCTGAAGTCTGTGGTATTGCTTAGTAATTTAAGAAGTGCGTCGAATGAAATGACAAATTGTTTTCGGCTGGCATCGACTGTGATTTAGGTGAAAGCTAGGAGTGCGCAGTCGTAGTTGGACTAGATCGATCAACGTTGAAAAAAGTAAATAAATAAATGGTTGAATAAACGAGGGGATACCTTCAAGAAAATAAGCGATAAGTGATTATTCGATTGATCTGTTAATAAGGGATGACCTGGAACTAAACCACGACAGCGAGGATGACAGCAAGAACAAGAAAAAGAACAAGAACATCAAGAACAACCAATAAAAGTACAGAGGTTTCGAATTATTTTCTTATCACACACAAATACACTGACTCTCTTTCACATAAACGCATCTATAGATAGATATAGTATGTATGTATATTCTTTTAGTTTTTTGACTGCCGCCATGCTGGAACACCACCTTATACATACATACATACATACATACATACATACATACATACGTACATACATACATATACACCTCTAAATCCACAGGTGTTTTATTCTCTTTGTTTATTTCATCGTGTTCTTTTCTGTTGAAGAGCGTAGGCTCGAAATGTAAAACTTTCTCACCTTCCCCAAAGTCAAACTTGTTGCTTATACACCTGTCTTCGTCTTTTGCTTTTTTGTAAATTTCAACTACATATATACATATAAATATATTCTTTACTAGTTTCATCCCGTGAGCTGCGGCCATGCTGGGGCACCGTTGTTAGCTTTGCTACACTTTCATTAAACCTCCTCTGATATATGGCATCTGGTGAATGAAGGAGTTTGATATTGCTGCCCCCATCTGTGCTTCTTTCCAAGAGGTAGGCTCATCCAGAACTCTTGACAAGATGAGATCCAGTTTAGTTTTGAAGACACCTACATTCACACCATATAGGTCTCTCAGGCCTTGTGGGTACAATTCAATAAGCTGATACAAAATCCGTGAGTAGAATACATTATCAGTACTCCACATTTAACGTATGTTAGCTTTAGTTTTACCTCCCGAATATATAATTCCTGGCTCATCATATTTTCAGTGGAGTCACTACAACGAGTACCAGCTACGAGCAATTCAGATTTAATGGACATTTCCTTTCTCTCGTGAATTTCTGGTTGCTGAGCCGAAACACAATTTTCTTTCTTGCTAACTACAACCAATAAGAATTCGAAGTTCTCGCATTTTCCCCATCATAGACTGCGGCCACGCTGGGGCACTTCCTTGAAGAATTCTTAGTCGAATGTATCGACCCCTGGAAATATTTTCTAAAAGTCTGGTAATTATTCTATCCTTCCTTTTTTGCCGAATCACTTAGTTACGGGGACATAAACACACCACCACGCTTGAATATCTCTCATTTCATTCAAAACTATTAACGTACTAACTATATCAGACGCTGAAAGAGACTACCGAATAACGTACGGGTTTCGAACGGGCCGTATTTCTTTGCTTTCAACTATATTCAGTTCCAAACAAGTTAAATGGATTCTCCTTTTTGCTGTTTTAGGAAATATGGAGTAAATGTATGCCATTATATGTTCCATGGCAATAATTCCCGTTCTGTGAGAGCTGGCATTTTGCACTTGGTCTTGAAAAGATCACAAACACACACAAGTATGTAAATTAATTCTTGTTGTTACTGTGCCGCTGCCGCCGTTGCCGCCGCTACCGCCGCTGCCGCCGCTGCCGCCGCTGCTGCCGCCGCTCCACCGCTGCTACTGCCGCTCCGCCGCTGCTGCCGCCGCTGCTACCGCCGCTCCGCCGCTGCTGCCGCCGCTACTGCCGCCGCTCTGCCGCTACTGCCGCCGCTCCGCCGCTACTGCCACCGCTCCGCCGCTGCTGCCGCCGCTCCGCCGCCACTGCTGCTGTGCATTATTTTGATATTTTTGTTTTATCCTAGGTGAGGTCTAATCCCGCACACCAATGGTCAGCGATATTCCAACAGAGAACGTCTCGGCTTTTATTTATTTACAGTATCTCTACAGGCGAATCTGCTTTTCACGGATCAGAATGCTCGTCTCTTACAACGACCAACCAGAGATTATTAGATGACACCTACACTCGACTTCTCCGCAAGTCCTTTAACACCTCCAATGCCAACCACACATCAAACAAGTCACAAAGGCGGCGAGCTGGCAGAAACGTTAGCACGCCGGGCAAAATGCTTTGCGGTATTTCGTCTGTCGTTACGTTCTGAGTTCAAATTCCGCCGAGGTCGACTTTGCCTTTCATCCTTTCGGGGTCGATAAATAAAGTACCAGTTTCGCACTGAGGTCGATGTAATCGGCTTAATCCGTTTGTCTGTCCTTGTTTGTCCCCTCTATGTTTAGCCCCTTGTGGGTAGTAAAGAAATATATATAGATCTTTGCCGCCCACCAGACAAGCAAAAATAAACAGCTTAAATTTGCAGGCTACAGTTTTCGCCGAACAGATCAACCTGTCACTATACCTTATTTCCTTTCTATAACACCGTAGTAATATTCAAGTCAAGTAATCAGGTTTGCACGATGTGTGTCCGCGAACTTATGCGGGACTCACGACTGCCCAGAACCTCAGAGACGTCATGCATAATGTTATTTCGCACAACCCGGAGGGAAATCTACTCTCGAGTTGGATTCCGCATCAACGAGCGAAGTGACGCTGATAACGAAGACACGATCTCTACCGCTGCACCACCTTCATTTCATCTATAAGACAGCAAATGTACAATCTGAGGCAAGTGGAAATTGAGTGTTATTTTTATTAGTGATGTAGGAGATTTGTGTGCGATTCAGATCGAAGGGGTTAACGGACAGGGACACGTAGCCCACCAAGCTTTATTCCACTCTATCGGGGATTTCAGTCTTTTTGATGAACATCCGAAAAATGCTTGAACAACTACCAAGGTTGTCTGACTCTGTCTCTGTCTGTCAGTGTGTGTATATATATATGTGTGTGTGTATATATATATGCATTA
>NW_021834069.1:20000-25000 GCF_006345805.1 Octopus sinensis | reverse complement strand
GAAGTGAAAGGGGTCAGTGAACTTGCTGGGAGGAGTAGAATATCCAACGTTTCAGAGAAACGTCAGAGAAAAAGAGAAGTTGAAGAAAGACGGACAGAGATTTACATCTCAGCTTGAAAAACTGACTGCAACAAGTAATGGACGTAGAAGTGCTGCTAACATGAAACAGAAGTTATAGGCGAGGGCCTGCAGAAAGGGAGAAGAAAAGGGTAATGGAGAGAGTGAAGGTGAGTAACCACGGGAATATTGCAGAGAAAAGGTGGAAGGAGGATTAAAAAAGTAAAAGAGAATTAAGAGGAGATGAAAGGATGAATGAGAAAAACGTTCAATCATACCTGTCGGGTTCCAAGATCAAATATGAGATGCTGCTCCTTTCGTTTCCTAGAGAAAGGGGCTCCGTGGTGCTAGGCCATGCCACACACTGATAAATCAGAATATTCTAGAAAATAACCCGTTAATCTTATGCCATTACAATATATCGAATTTGAACTCAAATCACGTGATATTAACGTGATTAAAGTACATGAATTTGTACTACAGTCACGTGACCAGAATATTTCAAGTTTTTATCGCTTCGTCAGATGGACGGACAATGACAATGACCCCTTACAGGGCTTGGAAAGGATGGAGAGAGGAGAGAGGAATCACTGACGCATGATGTACTCAAAATATTCGAGCAGGTCGGCGGCCATCTTCAGTGCATCGTTCTAGCTTAGGTTTACCAGCTGAAGGTCCCTGTCGATCGCTTGGTGCTGATTCATCCTGGGCTTGGTTGGTGAATCTGTCCTTTGGGAGACTTGCAACATGTCCCAACTAATTCAGTTGGCGCTTGCAGTTGATAATGTACACTAGGGGTTGGTCTGTCGTTCCTCTGTTCCCCTCCTCCTTCTCTTCCTTCTTTTTTTCTTCTTCCTTTTCTCTTCTTCCTCTTCTCTTCGTAAAAGAATGGACAGAACAAAAAATACTCTAGATACTTGTTGGTGATGCTTAACTTAGCAAAGTATCAAGTCTATAAGTCGTGTAGGTCATGGTGGGATTTGAAATGAAAGCGTAAAGAGCTGAAACAATACTGCGAAATGTCCCCTCTGATGCTATAACAATTTCACCAGTCAACCGACCCTGAAGAATAAAAAATGAAATTAGCCTTGACGATAATCGAACCCAAAACGAAAAAACCTAGAATGATTACAACAAAGATTTATGTCCGGCGCTCTAACCACGCTGCTAATGCAGTTACCTGGGAACAAAGAAGACCTAACATTTATATATATATATATATATATATATATATATATATATATATATATATATATATATATATATATATATTATATATATAGATATATATATATATATATACAGATATAGATGGTGTGTGTGTGTGTATATATATATATATATATATATATAATATAAAATAAATATAAGAGAGTGGTCACTATAGGCTCACTCTAGCACCAGTTAATCCAAAAGGTTTCAACCACAAAAAACATGTTTCCCATGAAAGTCAGTACGATTGTAGCTCACACGGACAGGGCAAATAAAAAATAACAAAAATACAGATTATTTTGGGACAATTGTTTCGCTATTAATGAATTAAATGTAATTTTACTTACAAAAAAATCCACTTGTAGCTCGTCAATCTAGCGTGTGATTGAGTGGATTTCATCCAGATAGTTTTGGCTGACGAGCTACAAGTGGATTTTTTTGTAAGTAAAATTACATTTAATTCATTAATAGCGAAACAATTGTCCCAAAATAATCTGTATTTTGTATTTTTATTTGCCCTGTCCGTGTGAGCTAACAATCGTACTGACTTTCATGGGAAACATGTATTTTGTGGTTGAAACCTTTTGGATTAACTGGTGCTAGAGTGAGCCATATAGTGACCACTCTCTTATATTTTATTTTGTAAAAATATTATAATATATTATAAAATATTATAATAATCCAGGTTTCTCGGAGCACTAGGCCACTTGGTGTTGAATTGAATAGATACTATTAAATTAGTATCTAATTTCTCTCACCCTTATTATTAATTATATATATATATATATATATATACACAGATATAGATGTGTGTGTGGTGTGTACATATATATATATATATATACACAGATATTGATGTGTGTGTGTGTGTACATATATATGTATATGTGTGGTAACGTGGAAAGAAGCTTGCTTCCCAGTCACATGTTTCCGGGTTCAGTCCTTGGGCAAGTGTCTTCTACTATAGCTTCAGGCTGACAAAAGCCTGGTGAGTGGATTTGATAGACGGTAATTGAAAAGAGCCTGTCGTATATATTATATATATATGTGGTGTGTGTGGTGTGTGTGTGTGTGTGTGTGTGTGTGTGTGTGTGTGTATGCCTTTGTATCTATGTTTGTTCACCCCATCACCGCTTGACAGTTTCCTCTCGGCCCATTGCCGGGCGAGAGTGACCACCCTACTCGTTATCTCGTTCCAATTCTTCTCCACTTGGAGGTCCGGACCGAAACAGACCCCGAGCAACTCGACCGGGCCGTCGGTCCAGCGTCCCACGATGGAGGCGCTGGCGGACGGCGTGGGCTTGCTTCTCCAGGTGCCTAGTCGCAAGCCCACTGACTTTTCCTGGTTGATTTTCGCTCCTGTCACCGCTTCGTAGTCTTTCAGTGTCTCGCCGACCTGCTCGATGTGCTCGTGGCTAGACACTATGACGGTGACGTCACCCGCGTATGCAGACACGCTCGTCCCGCATCCTAGTTCTCGCGGGATGCCCCTCAGAGTTGCCAGCTTCCGCAATAGTGGCTCGAGAGTCAATACGTATAGAAGCGACCAGAGGGGGCATCCCTGACGGACCGAACGTGCGATGTCGAAAGATCTCGATAGATGTCCATTTACGCGAATTACCGAACGGATTCCTCTGTACAAGACGGGACCGGAGCCAGCCGCTCTGAGGACAGCCTCCAAGTATCGATGGTCTACCCTATCGAAAGCTTTCGATTGATCCAAATTGATCAGCGCCCCACCCATGCCAGGTTCGTTAACTACCCTGTCTATGATGTAGCGCATCAGGTGGAGGTTGTCATGGATGGTCCGGCCCGGCACGGCGCACGTTTGCGCCTTGTCGACTAGTTTCTCGATGACAAGCGCCAACCTCTTGGCTAACACCTTGGCCAAAATTTTCAAGTCTGCATTAAGCAGAGTGATGGGCCTAAAGTTATCTATTACATTTCCCTTGTTTAGATCTTTCTTCAGCAGTATTACGGCTCCTCGGCAAACAGAACCAGGAATGCTCCCGTTTTGCTGCCAGTTACAGTACACCGCTGCCAAGATGTCTCCAAACAAGTCTGGCAACTGTAAAGTTCGTAGGGTAGACCATCCAAACCCGGCGATTTGTCCCTCGAGCATTCTGCCTTCGTCTCCTGCACTTCCGCCGCCGTGATGGCACCTTCGCAGCACCTTGCCTCTCTTGTCGAGAGTCGTGGTAGGCTGTGTAGGTAGGCACTGAAGTCCACCCTACGTTCTTGCCCGCCACTCGTCCCGAACAGTCGGGCAAAATGCTGTTGAAAGGCCACACACATTTTACTTTGCTCGATCAATTCGCACCCCTGTTCATCTACCAGAGACCGAATGGTGGCTTTGTTGCCCTGTTGCGCCTCTGCCACCCGGGCCTCTCTCGTGGCTCCAACACCTTCGTTCCTTAGAGCACGCATCCTAGCTCTGACAGCACACTCTTCGTGTTTGGCGTTGAAGTGTTGGTCGAGGGCCAACCTCGCCGCCAAAACGTCGGATGCTATGCCGCTTCTAATTGCCTCTTCTAGCTTCTTAACTAGCTCACCCTCTACCCTATTTCTATCTATGGCTAGTGCTTTGCTGTACCTAATCGCTTCTGCTTTTACTGCTCTCTTGAGGGCAAACCACCATTTGTTGTTGATGATGGCTCCCGTCAAAGCCCTCTTTACTAGTGTGCTAATCCGGTCTCAGATAGATAGATAGATAGATAGATAGATAGATAGATAGATAGATAGATAGATAGATAGATAGATAGATAGATAGATAGATAGATAGATAGATAGATAGATAGATATTTGCTTTTATGTTATACGAGGGTGAGTCAAAAAGTAATGCCATTTTGTTAAGGACAGGTATAATTACCAACACAGGAGCATTATCATACATCAAAATGAAGCTGGTCCTCTGTGGATCACATCCCTACTTCTCAAAATAGTCACCGTTTCTCTCAATAGCAATGTTCCACCTTCGAATGAGAGCATGTATCCCTGCCCCGTAAAGTTCTGTTGACTATTTTTTGAGCTCCTTCTTCACTACAGTTTTCATTTCCGCGTCACTGGAATAACGTTTGCCTCTCAAACCCTCTTTCGTGGTGCCGAAGAGACAATAGTCTGAAGGCGCTAAATCTCGTGAGTGAGGAGGGAGTGAAGAGGTGGATCATAGAACAGTCAGCAGGATTTTACAGAGCAGGGATGCACGCTCTCATTCGAAAGTGAAATATTGCTATTGAGGGAAACGGTAACTATGTTGAGAAGTAGGGATGTGACCCACAGAGGACCAGCTTCGTTTTGTCCTAAACAAAATGGCATTACTTTTTGATTCACCCTCGTACTAAAACAATTTTACATTAATTTGAAGGGTTCCATCATACTTTATTATACTTTGACCAGTCCGATGGTGGTTTAACTAGCCGAAACTTCGAAGTCCCTATCAATATATTCTTATTAAAGAATAATGTATTTACGTGGGGATACTGAATAGTTCCTGGCTTTCGGTAAAAGAAAATACAAGAGAATCAGTTAATTATGATTTTATTCAACATATTCTTTTTTCGGATTCACATATTTATTGCAGCGGTCCTTCAGTTTTTCCACGCCCTGTATAAGGACTCGGAAAGTTAAGCTACCAACCAGGCCTTTCGTAATAACCCTTAAAATCAGAAACTTTTCAGCATCCCTCGTGTGTGTATGTATATGTGTGGTGTGTGTGTGTGTGTGTATATATA
>NW_021834069.1:0-15000 GCF_006345805.1 Octopus sinensis | reverse complement strand
CAACAACACCATCAACGACAACGACACCAAGCAGCCTTTAATGAGAAATACCCTTGAAAGCTCACACAACTTTCCACGAACAGACAACAGCAAAGAAAAACAAGAGAGCCATTTCAGAAAGTCTAGTGTGTAGCCAAGAACATTACGTCATTTTCAGTATTAGAGTCACGCAAAACCAAAGGGTATTTTCTAAGACTATTATTATTATTATTATTACCATTATTATTATTACATTATTATTATTATTGTCGTTATATTAACATTTCTCGTTAATATTTTCGTTATTTGTTGAACTTTCGTTGAAATTCTTTACGGAATTTTCTAAAGCAAACAAACAAAACACAAAAGCAAAGAAAACGGGAAGTGTAGAACCAACCGGCCATAAAAAAAAAAGGACAAACAAAACAAGCACAAGGAACGCGTCTTGGCAAAAGAAACTGAGGAAGCAACAAGATCGGCACCGACCACGATTACGACATCAAACAGCACAAAGAAAAGAAAAAAAGCCGCCGTCACCGCCACCGCCACCGCCACCACCATCGTTACCATTACGGTCGCCAAAGTCTTCACCACCACAGCTACTGCCGTTAACATCAAGTACGAAACCTGGTCAAAAATCTGTCCTTCAATCTGTTTGTCTGACGATCTATCCATCCACATCAACCCTAATTCAAAATGAATTCTCCGGTATTAAGGGTGTTGGTCTGCACGTCTATCTTCTGCGTGATTTTCATGCAAGTCACGGAAGCTGCCAAACCGGCTTGTTGTTTTGTCGATATCTTCTGTTCTCAAAATTGTGTCGCCCTCAAACGATTCAAGACAATCTTTAGCCCTCACAAAAGGTCGGTTGATTCTCAAAGCACTTATCCTGAATACTTAAAACGGAAGGTGCGGCGTAGCATAGCCTATAGCATGGCCGCGTATTTGGAAAACCGGGAGGCACCGGGTAGATATACTGTATAATGTGGCCTCGTAGTCCATCACAGAAGCTAATACGACCCTTCTTGCAATTACTACTACTACTACTTCTACTTCTACCACCTACAACGATAATATTACCATTATTATTATCAATATTACTAGGGAATATTTATACATATTGCTGATAAAGATAATTATGGTGATAATTATAACAATAGAGAAAGGCATCATCATATGTGTATGCGTGAATATATATACACGTATGTGTGCTTATATGTATATATATATATATATATATATATATATATATATAATATATATATATATTATATATATATATATATATATATTTATAATAAGATTAGATCGTATACGAGTGGGTATATATTTGTCAAAAATAGTTTGAAAACGCCACTATATTAGATAAATTTTATGTTTTTTAGGAATTTTACATGTTTCGGTTCTTGAAAAAACGAACCTTATCAAAAATATTTTATAAAGTAAAGTGTAATAGAAAAGTTCATAATTGTTTCTTACTGGTCTCAATAGAATCCATGTGGTGGTGTTTTGTTGGTAGTAGGTATAATAGCTATAAATTTCAAGTTGAGTGTAGTAAAGAAGTTCATTATTGTTTCTTGCTGGTATCAACAGGATCCACGTGGTTGTTTTTTAGCTTTCTTGTGTTCGAATGACCCGCGATTAAAATGATAGCAGCAGTAGTGATTGTTGGTCGTAGTAGTAGTAGTAACCATGGTGGTGGTTGGGTTGCAGCAGCTCATTGGTTGTAGCGGCTTAGCTGTAGCAGTCTTAGCAGCAGCAGAATGACCAGTCGTAATTAACCTTTATTCGACGTAATTAACCTTTATTCAAACATCCCTCACACCCTAGGAATAGAAGCGATCACTTTCTGGCTAAATAACTACTCCTTTGAACTCCCAACTCGCATAAATAAAGAACTTATAATAGAAGGACTTAGATTTATTTTAGAAAACAATTACTTTATTTTTGACAATAAATTCTACAGACAAAGATCGGGAACAGCGATGGGCACGCGTACTGCGCCTTCTTTTGCCAACCTAGTGATGGGATACCTCGAGAAAATACTCTACCAGAAAACACGCAGAAATATGGAAACACCTTTACCTATATCTAGAACAACTGGAAAAGATACCTCGACGACTGCTTTATCCTCTGGGATAAAAGTATAGAGAAACTTGAGGAATTTAAAATACTATTAAATGGAATAAATGATAATATTCAGTTCACGATGGATCATAACGAAGAAGAATTGCCATTTTTAGACATCCTCATTAAGAAAGTCGGCAACAAAATAGAGACAGATATCTATTATAAACCGACAGACTCCAAGCAGTACCTACCCTTTGATTCATGCCACCCAAGACACACTAGAATAAATGTCCCTTTTTGTTTAGCTAGAAGGATTTGCACCATAATATCAGACACAAACACCCGACACACACGTCTCCAGGAACTTAGAACTATACTCATAAATACAAATTATCCACAGCTCCTAATAGACAGTGCAATCCAACGAGCACTTAAATTAAGTATAGAAGACCTGAGACAAACAAATCCAAAAAAGAAAGAAAAATTAAAGACCCTTCCCTACATCTCTACACACAACCCACTTAACAATGAGGCCTTCAACACCATACTACAAAGCACAGCCCTACTAAAGGGAGACCCAAAGATGAACCGGATCCTCGAAACACACACCATCATTAAAAGTAAACGGCAACCAAAATCCTTGAAAAAGATTTTAACCCAAGCTAAACTGCACTCAACATCAACCACAAAACCAGCAGTTAGAAAATGTGGAAAGCCCAACTGCGGAATCTGTGTCATCTTGGTAGAAGGTTCAGAATTCACATTATAACAAGGCCATCAGTTTACCATCAGAACAAACTTCAACTGTGCATCAGAAAATTTAATTTACGTCTTAATATGCGCAGGTTGCAATAGGCAGTATATAGGCCATACAAAAAACAGCTTACGTAAAAGGATGGCGATGCATAAATCCCAAATTAGAAACCCTGAATAACGGAAAATACCAGTCAGCGGACACATAGATAGATGTGCTTCAAATAAAAATCCGAAAGTTACAACTTGCCCACTTTACAAATTCAGTGACAGCGGAAACTTCACTCAACGCCAAAATAAAGAACTTTATTTCATTAAAAAATTTAGACCAAGTTTGAACACTCTGGGCCAGGGATATTAAAACAAAACATTGGTCTTCCGAAAAGAAAAACGGAATTCTATCATAACCACCACGATCACTACGACTGCTTCCACTATCACTGCTACTACAACCACCGTGGTCACTACTATTGCTGCTACGATCAACGGTCCTCAACTACTGCTGCTGCTGCTACGGCCACAGCTTAACTGCTACAACACCAAATCACCACCACGGTTACCACTACTACGACCAACAGTAACTGCTACTACTGCCATTTCAGCCACTGGTCATTCTGCTGCTGCTAAGATTGCCACAGCTAAGCCGCTACAACCAATGAGCTGCTGCAACCCCAACCGCCACCACGGTTACTACTACTACGACCAACAATCACTACTGCTGCTATCATTTTAGTCGCGGGTCATTCGAACACAAGAAAGCTAAAAAACAACCACGTGGATCCTGTTGATACCAGCAAGAAACAATAATGAACTTCTTTACTACACTCAACTTGAAATTTATAGCTATTATACCTTCTACCGACAAAACACCACCACATGGATTCTATTGAGACCAGTAAGAAACAATTATGAACTTTTCTATTACACTTTACTTTATAAAATATTTTTGATAAGGTTCGTTTTTTCAAGAACCGAAATATGTAAAATTCCTAAGAAAAATAAAATTTATCTAATATAGTGGCGTTTTCAAACTTCTTTTTTACAAATATGTATGTATATATATATGTATATATATATATATATATATATATATATATATATATATATATATATATAATATATATATATATATATATATATATAATATATATATTATATCTATATATATATATATATATATATATATATATTATATCTATATATATATATATATATATATATATATATACATAGATACACACGCATATGAATATATATGTATATGTGTGTGTATATATGTAGTTATATATGTGCACACACATATATGCATGTATGTTATCTGTGTCTAAATTACTTCATTCAGGGTGTGTATTTGTATATATATACATTTGTATACATGTACGAGGGGCGTTCAATAAGTAATGCCCCTGACCTACTTCCCATAGCAGTAGAGCAACGAAACTTGGAACAGTTATTAGTCTTTTTCTACATAGGAACCTCACAGAGTTACGCATTTCTCCCATCGTTTGATGCAGCTCTGAAGACCGTTTTTGTAGAAGACCCCATCTTGGTCCTCCAACCACGACGTGACTTCAGAAATCAAGGCTGCATCATCTGGGAAACGCTTTCCTTTCAAAAACAACTTCATGGCTGGAAGAGGTGAAAATCAGAGGGTGCAAGGTCAGGAGAGTAGGGGGGTGGGGGATGAGTTCATAGCCGCACGCCTGTGCTTCTGATCTGGCGACAAACGAGTTGTGGACCGGAGCGTTGTCCTGCAGGAGGAGGATGCCTTCGCTGATCTTGCCCCGTCTCTTGATTTTGATAGCTTCTCTTAATTTCCTCAAAAGTGAAGCATAATAGGCTCCTGTAATTGTGGTACTCTTTGCCAGGAAATCTGTCATCACTACTCCGTCCTGGTCCCAGAAGACTGTGAGCATGACCTTGCCAGCAGAGGGCTGCACCCTTGCCTTCTTTGGAGGAGGTGAGTCACGGTGCTTCCACTGCATTGACTGGGCTTTGATCTCTGGATCATAGTGATGGACCCAGGTTTCATCCTGTGTAATCAGTCTTTTGAAAAAGTTTGACTCATCTTCTTGGTACGTCTCCAAATTCATCCTCGAGCACTCGACGCGTTCTTAATTCTGGAAGGTGTGAGCAGCCTGGGAATCCATCTGGCAGACACCTTTTGCATATGTAAATGGTCATGAATGATAGTTTCCACTGAACCGGTACTAATCTTGACCTCATGGGCTATTTTGCGAATAGTTATGCGTCGATCTTCCAAAATGGCAGCCTCAACTTGACGGACAGATGCCTCATCAATGGCAGAAGGGGGTCGACCAGATCTGGGAGCTGTTTCCACAGAGTTCCGACCATGTTTGAATTCACGATGCCAGCGTTTTACAGGGTCATATGATGGGGCATCATCACCATAAGTTACTTTCATTTCATCAAAAGTCTCCCGTGGTGTGCGTCCTTTCAAATACAAAAACAGGATCACTGCTCGACACTCAACAGGCTCCATTTCACACTTGACTCAGTTCAAACACCTGTAAATCAGAAACCATAATTAGTTAAGAGCTGTAATTTGCCACCTAATCTATAGAGATATCAGTAATTGCACATGCAAAATTTCAACTAGATCAAGTGGGTCAGAGGCATTACTTATTGAACGTCCCTCGTATGTATGCGTGTATACATGCGTGTATGCCTCTAAGTGGATGTATGCGTTGTACCTGCGTTGACATATACATTTCCATTGCTATATGTCCGTTCCATGGTTCTGTTTTTATGTTTTCGTTTCTCATTGTGTTCGACGTTTTTTTTGGTGTCCTGTACCCATATATGCATGTATATATACATATAGATGTAGGTACGTACATATATGCATGTTTATATGCATATGTTTTATTTATTTTTTTGTTATTATATATATATATATATATATATATATATAATATATATATATATGTATATTTAATTTATATATATATACTAGCTGAAGGTGACCCGCTCTACGCACGGATAAGAGTGTGGTTGTTACTTTCTGTTGCTTCCTTTCAGCACGTAAAAAGCACCATCCGAACATGGCCGATTGCAGCGCCGCCTTGACTGGCTTCTGTGCCGGTAGCACGTAAAAAGCACCAACCGATTGTGGCCGCTACCAGCCCCACCCCTCTGGCTCCTGTGCCGGCGGCACGAAAAAAGCACCCACTACACTCACGGAGTGGTTTGCGTTAGGAAGGACATCCACCTGTAGAAACACTGCCAGATCAGACTGGAGCCTGGTGCAGCCTCCTGGCTTCCCAGACCCCGGTCAAACTGTCCAACCCGTGCTAGCACGGAAAACGGACGTTAAACGATGATGATGATGATTCTCCCTCTTTCTTTCTCTCTCCTCTCTCTCTCACTTTCCCACTCTCTTACTCTTCCTTTCTCTCGGACTCTCCCTCGCTTTCTCTTACTCTCTATCTTTATCTATCTCTCTCCCATTTATAAACAACAAAAGATCTTGAGTAAGTTGAGAAATAAAATATTTAGAAAGATCAATCATAAATATGAGGCAGTAACAACGGAAAGGTCTGCTTCAAGGCAGACAGCAAAACACTAACATTTAAAAGGGACAGACGAACTTGCGAGCTGAATAAAAATAATAAGATATTGGAAACCAAAGTTTGAAGGGATAAATTTGATGATAGTAGAGTCACCATGACTGGCATTTCTTAACGACGGACAGCAACGTATTGACAGTTCAACGGCTAGCGTAAAATTTTGAACTTGATGTAAAAGAAAATCCCTAAAATCCAAGTTTTGAATTGATTCTTTCTCACGACAGTAGACTCACCATGGCAAGCATTCAAAACTTCTTTATCATGGACGGCAACACATTGACGATTAAAAGGCTGGCGCAAATTTTTTAGCTTGATGTAACAGAGAATTGCTAAACACCCGCTCCTTGAAATTTTAATCCCCTTCCAGCCCCAATTAGACCCCTTTTCACATTTTGGTTATATAACTCGATTCATTCGGGTCTACTGGGGCCACATTTTATAAGATGAGGAATTTTGTCCTAGAGGTGACGCCTTTCATTTGAGGAAAAAAATAGTTGTCATGCAAACTTGCCAGCACTTTTAATAGGTGTGCATATTTTCAGCTGAATCGACCGACTACGTAATGCCACTTATATATATATATGTGTATATATATATGTGTGTGTGTGTGTGTGTGCACGCATTATATATACAAATGTATACAAATGAGATATAATCTGTATAAATTAAATTAGAGATAAAACCACTAATAGGCAATCAAACAGTGAAAAACCAAAAACAAAAACATTAAAATATATATAATATAGAAAATATATAAAATCTAAAATTGAAAAATTTAAATTATTTAAATTGAAAATAAATTATTAAATTATATTTATAATTTGTTTAAAAATATATATAACTATGAAAAAGTATGAAAAAGTTTCATATACATAAATACAGATATATACACTTTGTATATATACATTATATATACATATTTATATATAGAACACACACACACACACACATACATTATATATACATATTTATATATAGAACACACACACATATAAATGAACGCAAGAATATCTGATTCATAATATTTGTTCTCAGGATTGTGTGTTGTTGGTAGCGATGATAATTCTGCCTATGAATGCAAACATATCCATCAAAGAACGCCGCCTGTCGAACTTATAAAGTTAAAGTGAAAGGGAGTTGAGGGGAATACATTAAATAACGGTAGTGGACTTATCAAAGTTATAAATGAAGAGAAGTAAGAGAGGGAAAGGAGGAAATAGCGTGAGTGAGGAAGATGGCCCCTAGCCCACGAGCTTCGTCACCTCATTCTAAATGTCCCTGTAAATTTTGGAGCGAATCGGACGGGATTAGTGGCATTGAAAGCAATCCAAGCGGTAAAAACGCATTTCAGTTTTATATAGATATAGTTTTTATATATATATATATATATATATATATATATATATATAGATTAAAAACATTTCTGTTGCATTTGTATCAGCGTCTGCGATAGTATACGTGTGTACGTGTGTATGTGTGTATGAGTGGGTGGGTGTGTATGTATATATGTACGTACAAATGCTTCCTACATATGCATATAGATAGATAGATAGATAGATAGATAGATAGATAGATAGATAGATAGATAGATAGATAGACAGACAGACAGACAGACAGACAGACAGACAGACAGACAGACAGACGGTCGGACGGACGGACGGATGGATGGATGGACGGATGGATGGATGGAAGTAGACTGGGGTGCATATACAAACATGCACGTACACATGCTATTTTAGGATTTGCAAAAGCTTAAAGATGCGACTGCAAAAATATCACTCAAAGATTGCATATATATATACGAACTCTTCGCTTTCAGTTCCACGTCGTTCTTGAACAAAACGCCACACAGATTGTTGAAGAGCAACCAGAAAAGTTGATAATCTGAAGGTGATCAGGAGAATACAGTGGATAGGGTAGGACTTTCCAACAGAATTCTTGAATAGCATTATTTGGTTAAAATACCGACGTGGGATCGGGCTTTGTCATGTTGAAGAAGCACGCCGTGTTACATGTCTGGTCGTTTCAGCTGGATTACCTCATTGAGCTGGTCCATCTACTGAATGTAAAGCTCTGCATTGACAGTGCGGTTTTTTTCAAGTATTTTGTTTTGGATTAGTCCTTCCCAATCTCCTCAAATGCCGATCATTCTGTGTAAGTGTAGATCTGGTTTGGCTCAAAATATTGCTTGCTTGTCGCGACTTATCCATTCTTCCCTCTGCTCCATATTCATATAAATCCATCATTTTCCCTCGCCGATGAAGGAACGAGTTTGTGCCCACGAGTTGCCTAGCGTCGAGTGAGGAAAATGGTGGCGATAGAGGGACGCTGAAGTTTAACTCTTTGGTTCAGAGCGTTTGGCACCCATGTAACTTAGTTTTTGGACCTTACCCATCGAGTGAAGGTGACGGGAGACGGTGGCAGAAACGTTAGCACGCCGGGCGAAATGCTTAGCGGTATTTCGTCTGCGTTACGTTGTGAGTTCAAATTCCGGCGAGGTTGACTTTGCCTTTCATCCTTTCAGGGTCGATAAATTAAGTACCAGTTACGCACTGGAGTCGATGTAAGAGACTAGTTCCCTTCTACCAAATTTCAGACCTTGTACCTATAGTAGAAAGGATTATTATAAAGACGGCAAGCTGGCAGAATCGTGTGCACGTCGGACAAAATGCTTAGCAGTCTTTACGTTCTGAGTTCAAATTCCGCCGAGGTCAAACTCTGCCTTATATTTGCAGGTTGGTGCGCTAGTTTAATGGTAGCAATCTTGTCGTGAAAGCTCTGCCTTATATTCTTTCGGGTCGATAAAATAAGCATCAGTTATGCACTAGGGTCTATGTAATCGGCTTAGCCTCTCCCTCGAATTGTCTTTGTACCAAAATTTGGAACCAGTATTATCATTTATTATTATTATTGTTGTTGTTGTTGTTGTTATCATATGAAAATTCACAGCTTATATTGCTGGGTATGATAGAAAGTGTCATCTGTCCACAGCCAGCAGACTAAGGTGACAAGTGTTTACTGGTCATGCTTCAAGAACCCTGCGAAGAATTCTTGAAGTTCCAAGCAATGCTGATATTTATAGGTGTTCTACCTTCACACTTGCACCCATCTTTTTCAGCCATGTTGGTAGTTGGGAACTGATACCTCCAGGCGCTCCAATTACTATTGATATCACGTCGACTCTCTTCATCGACCACAACCTTCGTATTTCCCACTTCAAATCGTCACAGTTGTTTATGTTTCCTTCTTTCACAGTGATGATGGAAGCACTCCGTCGGTTACGACGACGAGGGTTCCGGTTGATCCGAATCAACGGAACAGCCTGCTCGTGAAATTAACGTGTAAGTGGCTGAGCACTCCACAGATACGTGTACCCTTAACGTAGTTCTCGGGGATATTCAGCGTGACACAGAGAGTGACAAGGCCGGCCCTTTAAAATACAGGTACAACAGAAACAGGAAGTAAGAGTGAGAGAAAGTTGTGGTGAAAGAGTACAGCAGAGATCACCACCATCCCCTGCCGGAGCCTCGTGGAACTTTTAGGTGTTTTCGCTCAATAAACACTCACAACGCCCGGTCTGGGTATCGAAACCGCGATCCTATGACCGCGAGTCCGCTGCCCTAACCACTGGGCCATTGCGCCTCCACTCTTTCACAGTGATCCTGTTGTCACATGGGCAGATCTAATCGACTGGACCTCTCCCTCAAAATTTCAGGCCTTGTGCCTATGGTAGAAAGGATTATTATTATTATTGTTATTATTCCTTCGTAACACAGTGTAAGTAAAAATGCACTGGAGTCTTTAGTCATCTGTCAAGTCGCAACGATGACCTCAGACAGATAATACTTTCCTTAAGATGTGCGTTGTGCCCAATAAGGCTGCTTTTTGCAAGACATCAATCTTGCATGGGATTTCCAGTTGCCTTAAGAAGTTTTGAAGTTTCAATGGGATTGAGCCCAACGCTCCGATCACCACTGGTATCACTTTTACATTACCCTCTCTCGTTCCATACAATCTTGCAGTTTCCAATTTCTTTCCGGAGTACTTGGTGATTTTTTCCACCTTTTTAATCACAACAATCATGTCATTTGGTATGGCTACATCAATGATCTGACAGTATTTGTCTCTCTTATTCAATATGACAATATCCAGTCGATGGTGTTCGATTACACGATCCGTCTGAAAATCATAGTCCCAGATTATCGTTACTTTTCCATCTTACTGCATAACTTTACTTGGTACATGCTCGTATCTGTTACTTCATATTGGTATTTACGGCATAAGAGCCAATGAAGATACACACACACTTTATCGTGGCTGCGCTAGTATTCTTTTTGTGCAAGGCTCTCACATCCACTTACCAAGTGAGTCACATTTTCCACACTCTTTCCACAGAGTTTGCATTACTGGGTGTCAGAAGTTTTATAGATGTTATACTTCACTGAATTAGTAGCGAGAGCCTGGTCTTGGGCAGCAATGATCAGGCTTTCGGTGGTATGCTTCAAATCACCTCGCTCAAGCCATGCCCACAATATTGGTATTATCTTTAACGTCCTGTATATTCCTTTCAAACTGTACATGCACTCTCGTTTCAAGAAGTCTTCTTTTCTCTTCTACTCAGCTCTTTGGTTGAATTCTTCCTGCATTTACACCCATACTTTTCGCGCCAATCAGATTCATTTTTAGCATTTTCGTTTGTGAGAGACGTCGAGTTTATTTTAGATATTCTCTTTTTCAAAATTATCTCTGGCTAATCGTTGAGAGGACATTGGCGTTGCCTTAGCGGAGGTTTGCGCTGAGTGCTCTTGTTATTATAATAATATAATAATAATAATAATAATAATAATAATAATAATATTATTATTATTATTATATTATTATTATTATTATTATAATAATATATAAATTATTATTATTATTATATTATTATTATTATTATTATTATTATTATTATCATTATTATTATTATTATTATTATTATAATTATTATTCGTTTGCCGCTACGTTCTGAGTTCAAATGCCCGCCGGGTCGACTTTGCCTGTCATCTTTTCGGAGTCGATTGAATAAGTACCAGTTACGCACTGGGGTTGATATAATCGATTTAATCCGTTTGTCCTCTCTGTGTTTAGCCCCTTGTAGGTAGTAAAGAAAAAATATTATTGTTGTTGTTGTTGTTGTTGTTGTTGTTGTTGTTGTTGTTGTTGAATATTTCAAGTTGATCGCACATTCCGTTACACCAATGTTTGATGCCGGAATTTCAAAACTTCGTAAACTTTTGAATTATTGTAACAGATTGATGGAATGTCGCATTAACGGAATGTAAGCATAAACTGTGACTATTCCTCATCATATTTATTCCATAAATTTTGTATTGATTAGTGTTTCTATTACTTAGAATATTGCGGGAATTGGCAGAACCGTTTACACACCGAACAAAATGTTTTGCGGCACGTTGCCCGTCTTTATGTTCTGAGTTCAAATTTCGTTCTTTTCCAAGTCGATAAAACAGGTATCAGTTGAGCACTAGGCTTGATGTTATCGACGATCCCCACCCCTGATACATTTTGGGCCTTGTGTCTGTAGTAGAAAAGATGTGTGCATAGATAGATAGATAGATAATATTTGCTTTTATGTTATTCGAGGGTGACCAACACAGGAACATGTATCATACATCAAAATGAAGCTGATCCTCTGTGGATCACATCCCTACTCCTCAACATAGTCACCGTTTCTCTCAATAGCAATGTTCCACTTTCGAATGAGAGCATGTATCTCTGCCCCGTAAAGTTCTGTTGACTGTTTTTTGAGCTCCTTCTAACTACAGTTTTCATTTCCGCGTCACTGGAATAACGTTTGCCTCTCAAACCCTCTTTCGTGGTGCCGAAGAGACAATAGTCTGAAGGTGCTAAATCTGGTGAGTGAGGAGGGAGTGAAGAGGTGGATCATAGAACAGTCAGCAGGATTTTACAGAGCAGGGATGCACGCTCTCATTCGAAAGTGAAATATTGCTATTGAGGGAAACAGTAACTATGTTGAGAAGTAGGGATGTGACCCACAGAGGACCAGCTTCGTTTTGTCCTAAACAAAATGGCATTACTTTTTGATTCACCCTCGTACTAAAACAATTTTACATTAATTTGAAGGGTTCCGTCATACTTTATTATACTTTGACCAGTCCGATGATGGTTTAACTAGCCGAAACCTTCGAAGTCACTATCAATACTATTCTTATTAAAGAATAATGTATTTACGTGGGGATACTGAAAAGTTCCTGGCTTTCGGTAAAAGAAAATACAAGAGAATCAGTTAATTATGATTTTATTCAACATATTCTTTTTTCGGATTCACATATTTATTGCAGCGGTCCTTCAGTTTTCCACGCCCTGTATAAGGACTCGGAAAGTTAAGCCACGAACCAGGCCTTTCACAATAACCCTTAAAATCAGAAACTTTTCAGCATCTCTCGTGTGTGTATGTATGTGTGGTGTGGTGTGTGTGTGTAATATATATATATATATATATATATATATATATGCGGTGTGTGTACAATATATATACGTATATATATATATTATATATATATATATATATATATATATATATATATATATATAATAGGTACAAATATATTTTTTTCTTCTTTATGATCAAGGCCCGAAATTTAGGGGGAGCGGAGGGGGCACACTCGATTAGTTCGATCCCAGTATGCAACTGGTACTTAATATATCGTCCCCGAAAGGATGAAAGTCAAAGTTGACCCCGGTCGAATTTAAACTCAGAACGTAACGACACACGAAATTCTGGTAACCGTTTGGCGATCGTAAGAACGTGAGTTCAATTCCTCGCTACACGTTGTGTCCTTGAGCAAGACACTTTATTTCACGTTGCTCCAGTCCACTCAGCTGGCAAAAAATGAGTAGTACCTATATTTCAAAGGGCCGGCCTTGTCGCACTCCGTGTCACGCTGAATTTCCCTGAGGACTATGTTAAGGGCACACGTGTCCGTGCAGTGCTCAGCCACTTGCAAGTTAATTTCACGAGCAAGCTTATTCCGTTGATCGTATCAGCTGGGACCCTCGTCGTCGTAATCGACGGAGTGCCCCTAGGTACGTACATATGTTATATATGTATGTATAACTTTCACTTGTTTCAGTTATTGGACTGCGGCCATGCTGGTGTGCCTACTTGAGGAATATAATTGAACACACCGACAGAAGTACTTCTTCCTTAAAATTCAGATGCTTATTCCATTCGGCGTTTTGTTTTTCTTTTTGGTTTTTTTTTTGCCGAATCTCTAGATTACGGAGACCTAAACGAACCAATATTAAAGCACGCGCGCACGGACACACACAAGATATATATATATATATATATATATATATATATATGTATATGATTTTCCTTGGTTTTGTGTTTATGTTTTCGTTTCTCATTGTGTTCGACGTTTTTTTTGTCTGTACCCGTATATGCATGTATATTCACATGTGGTAGAGGTAGGTACGTACATATATGTATGTATATATGATATATGTTTACTTTATATTATATTTATTATATATATATATATATATGTATGTATGTGTGTATATATATGTATGTATATATGTATATATATATATATATGTGTGTGGGTGTGTGTGTATGTATGTAGTACATAATACAACAAATTAAATGGGTGGCTTATTAGCAATTTGAACCTCAAGGCAAAAATTAAGAGAGGTCACAAAATGACGGAGGGTACTGACCAGCATTAGCTATTGCTAGAAACAAGACTCAAAATAATGGCAAAAATCTAGGCGTTAAAAGACGCTGACGAGGATAAGATGCTATGCAAGAAAATCCGAAATCGTTCGATCCGGCTAAATACGTGCGGACATATCTCCTTTGTCAGTCATTAAGTACTGTGCTTTGTAGCTTTTGAGTTATTTTACTCTTGTTTTAGCAATTTCTGGTGCTGGTCAGTACCCGCCGTCAATTTTTGTGACCTCTATTAACCACATGATGGCTGCCCCCTCGTTATCGAGTATGGCCAGTGCACGAATCTTAACTGTTACTGGTCCTGAGATCGAATGTGACTTTTTAGCCCAGCTAAAGATCTACAATGTCTTGTACAGAATTGGCAGCTAAACCTTTACCGGTAATACATAAATACATACATACATACATATATATAATATATATATTATAATATATATATATATATATATATATATATATATATATATATATATATATACATATATATATTATATATATATATTATAATATTATATATATATACATATATATATATATATATATATATACAATATATATATATATATGATATAAATATATATATATATATATATATATATACATATATATATACATATATATATATATATACACATAGTGTATATATATACACACATACATACATACATACCTACATACATACATACATACATACATACATACATACATACATAAATACATATGTGCGTGTGCGTGTATGTGTTTGTGCATATTCGACGTGCTTCTTTCGGTTTCGCCCACCAAATCCACTCACAAGGCTTTCGTCGGCCCGGTGCTATAGTAGAACCCCAAAGCCACGTGGTCGAGAGG
>NW_021834068.1:22500-27251 GCF_006345805.1 Octopus sinensis | reverse complement strand
CATGCAATATCATTGAGTAATATATATCTCGGTTATAAAAATATTAATTATTCTTCATTTATCTCTAAATAACATCAAATCAAAATGTAAAAGGTACCTAATACGCTTTCATTTTTCTTTAGCTAAAACGTTTAATTCTAATTAATTCATGCAATTTTTCAAGTAATATGAAACGTATTATTCTGTTAATAATTAGTGTCAAAACGCATGTAATAGAGTCTGGAAGTTGTGCTTCATTATCGTATGAGTTTTCTCCTTATTAAGAACACTCAAGGGGAAAACTTTTACCTCGTAGTTCAACCTGCAGGAAATAAGAAACACGTGTGTGTTTAAGTTTGATAATGGACGCAATGTTTCTGAAACTCAAAACAGAATGGTCCTTGCTTTTATAGCAAGTTGGTGCGGGTAGTTTAACCCATCCTCCTCCAACCTTTTAGCTCATGCAATTGAAAAAAACCGCGTTATTTATGGGATGTCCCGTGTGTATATATATTATGTGTGTGTATGTATGTATGTATAAATGTATGTATATATGTATGTCTATATGTATATATATGTATATATATATATATGTATGTATGTATATGTGATATATATGTATGTATATATGTATGTATATATGTATATATATTTATATATGTATATAATATATATATATATATATAGTATATATGTAGTATGTATGTATATAGTATATATATATATATGTATATATATGTATATATATATATATGTATATATGTATTATATATATGTATATATATGTATATCTATGTATATATGTCTGTATTTATGTAGTATATACAGATATATCTATATGTATATATATATATGTGTATATATATTTATATATATGTATATATATATGTGTATATATATTTATAATATGTATATATATCTGTGTATATATATTTATGTGTATATATATTTTGGCTTTGACTCAAACAAATCTACAATGAAGGCAATATAGATAACGTAACTGACCGTAGTATACGGCAGGTATTAATTTCATTGAATAATTAAATTACGAAATGCTAAATAAAACCTGCCATTTGAACTGTGAGCATAAAGAGACGTAGCTACGCAAATACTACAACTATGAGCGGTTCTACCTCTCTCCCTTATCCCCCAAACAAACATACATTTTAGATATGAAGCATATATACAAAAAATATGAATATATATTACATTGATATAAAGTTTTATAGAAGCTCATTATGATGTTACATTCGTTGCTTAATTAAAAATCAGACGATCAATAATTATTCTGAATATAAACTGATTATTTTTTAACTATATTGTATTTCGTAAATGACAAATTAGGTAGAGTATATAGATAGTCGAATTAGTATATTTTTATCTTACGCAGAATGCAGTTTACTAACTGCGTTGTCTTAAAAAGTGTGCGGAGTACTATAAATCAATATCAGTAATATTGTTCGACAAACATATATATTCGCAAAATTACATATTCTCCGAGTATAAGTATACCTGCAACTATAAAAAAATAGTCTGGTAAAGGCGGCGAGCTGGCAGAAACGTTAGCACGCCGGGCGAAATGCTTAGCGGTATTTCGCCTGCGGCTACGTTGTGAGTTCAAATTCCGCCGAGGTCGACTTTGCCTTTCATCCTTTCGGAGTCGATAAAATAAGTACCAGTTACGCACTGGGTCGATGTAATCGACTTAATACCTATGTCTGTCCTTGTTTGTCCCCTCCATGTTTAGCCCCTTGTGGGTAATAAAGAAATAGGTATTTCGTCTGCGGTTACGTTCTGAGTTCAAATTCTGCCGAGTTCGACTTTGCCTTTCATCCTTTCGAGGTCGATTAAATAAGTACCAGTTAAGCACTGGGGTCGATATAATCGCCTTAATCCGTTTGTCTCTCCTTGTTTGTCTTCTCTGTGTTTAGCCCCTTGTGGATAGTAAAGACAAAAAAAGAAGAAAAAAAATAGTTTGGTAAAAGAAATGTCATAGACATCACGAAAGCTGTAGACGTGAGCTTTGGCGATTTAAACACGAAAGAAACTCTTGAGCTAAACCAGACTCAGGGACTAACTGGAGTTTATCGACCCCAGAGGGAGAAAAAAAAGATGTCTATCAAATAAGTATTCTTGAATTTAAATTCTAGCTAATTCTAGTATTCAAAAATAATACTTCAAAATAATAATTCATATTTAGTTTTCTTTATTTGAGTGCTGAGTAAAGATGATTTTCCGAGTCTTTCTTACCTCACTGAAGCCTTCAAATAATTTCATAATACTAAAACTGCAACTAGCTGACAGCTCACGCACAGCAACCAATTGAATTGACAATAGTGAGCATTACCTGAAATGTCTACTCTTAAGTTTGGTAAAACAATTTCTGCATTCAGAAAAAATAAACTGAGAAGTTTCTTAGTTTCATGTGTCTGAATGTCTGAGCACATTTCAGAAGCATTTTCTCAATTCACTATTTTTTCATAAAGCCTAGCCAGGCTCAAGGGCCCGGTTTCTATGCATATGTGTTCCCCCCAGCTGGACGAGACGCCAGTCCATCGCAGCGTTACTCAAGAAACAGGAAGAAAGAGCGAGAGAAAGTTAGGGCGAAAGAGTACAATAGAAGTCGTCACCAGCCCCTGCCGGAGTCTCGTGGAGCTTTAGGTGTTTTCGCTCAATAAACACACGCAACGCCCGGTCTGAGAATCGAAACCGCGATCCTCCGACCGCGAGTCCGCTGCCCTAACCACTGGGTCATTGCGCCTCCACATATGTCGATATCAGCGCTATGAAACTCATAAGGTTTGAGACTGTTTTGCTTTAAAACTGACAACAGTAGAAATTTTTGGTTGTTTTCGAATTTAGTCATAACCAAAAGTAAAAAATTTCTTTCTTCTTCAGAAATAGACAATCATATGAACCCCAAACTTTTCCAAATTTCTTCCCAACATTTCTTAATTCTTCATTCACTCGTTGATTGCATTTCTGTGATAACAAATAGCCCCTTAATATTTTGAAAATATTAGGTTGTCCGGAAAGTTCGTGCCGATTTATAGTAGCTTACTTTTCGACTTATTTTAGAACATGGTTGAGTCCATAAAATAGGATTTGACTCCATTTAGAGCACAGTTTAAGCTATCTTTTCGTGGAAGAAGATTCATGTTCCTATAACCTGTGTTAATTCTGTAACCCTTTAAAATGGAAGATAAGAAAGTTCATTTTCGGCACTTGATGCTTTGGGAACCACACAAAAATTGCTGCAGCTCGGCTGGGATGTGTTACCCCACCCTCCATATTCACCAGATATTGCTCCTCCGGATTTCTACTTATTCAGGTCTCTGCAGAATAGTCTTAATGGTAAAAATTTCAAATCCTTGGTTGACGTAAAAAGATACCTTTATGAATTTTTTGCCATGAAACCACCTCAATTCTGGGAAGAGGGTATTTTCAAGTTAAAGGAAAGATGGAGACGCATTGTGCAAAAAAATGGTTCATATTTGGTTGATCAAAAATGTAATGGTAAGTATTTATTAACCTTTTTTCTTTCTTGTAAAAATCGGCACTAACTTTCCGTACAACCCAATACTTTGAAGTTAATGTTACAATTTCTGTCGATAGAACATCTGATAAAATTTATCTTTGATATTTTATCAAGCTCGAAGAAACCTAATTCATTATTCTGAATAGCACCTGGTAAGGACTGTGCTCTGTTACTCTGTTTTTCGCAGTTTCACTATATTCTTTTACTTTGAAAACACATCTGGTACTCTAGAGTCATGTAATTCTCCTTCACAAACCATGGACCCAGGGAAGCTGGGTTTCAATAATTTTTGATGTAGTAAATGCTTCTGAAGTAAAACCGGATTATATAAAATATATCATAAAAAAACTCACTTCATTTATTTTATCTTCTTGTATTTTACCCTTCTGCACCGCATAACTTCGTTCTCTACATTAGATGTTCGCTTCATGGTCAACCCTTCTAAATAAACACATACACTATGTGTCTCTGTGTGTGTTTGTGTTTGTGTGTGTGCGTGCGCGCATGCCTGTCTGAATGTGTGTGTGTGATGGTGAAGGTGTCTTTCTTTTGCTTGGCCATTAGACAAAACTTGTATATGAATGAATTGGAGGTGTTGAAATACTGAGATTTTCTATACTGGCATTTAATATAAGATATTTTGCAACACCGGTATTTAAATAACATTTTCCATCTTTTACTTTAGTAAACGAAATCATAAGAAAAAGACGAAGTTATACCAACAAGCTTTCGCAATATATTTTAATTTTTAATAATTTCTCAGAATTATAAATGCGTCAAAAATTTTTAAAAAATACAAAAAATATAAATTAATGAAATATTTTCCGTTTCAAATAAAATTAAAGAAAAATATTTAAATCTAATACAATAAAGATTTTTTGTTGTTTCTTTTTGAACAAAATAAATGGGAAATTCTTTAAAGAAACACAAACTATTAAGCATTATTATTCAACTTTAAAAATATAACTGGTGTAGTTTCTGATACATTTCATTGCAGTGTTGTGAGGTAAAATTGCAATACTAAGCACATTTTTTATCCTACAATTTTTCATGGTGATTATATAAGATTTTTTTCTCTCGAATATATGGTTATATATTTAAAATTAAAACGTCAAAATGGTAAATGTAGACCATTTGGAAATTCTCTTATTTCTTCTGCAAAATCATGCAATTCTTTGGAGAGAGCAGTTATACCGAATTAAAATAGTTCTTTGTCATCAGAAATATGTTGTGT
>NW_021834068.1:0-15000 GCF_006345805.1 Octopus sinensis | reverse complement strand
GTGAAGAGAAATGTAGACGGTTGTGGAAATTAGCTGCCCACCAGAAGGTCAGTAAAAAAGAGAACACGTATGCTGAACTATTGAGAAATCTGCAGTTACTCTATCCAGATCACAAGTTCAGGTGTATACCTGTAATTATTGGGACCCTGAGATATGTAACACTCTGCCTAAATACCAATCTTGAGAAATTAGTCTTCTCAAACCCAGAAAGGAGAAAGCTAATTCGAAGACTACAGATCCAGTCCATCATTGGAACTGTAAAAATCTGTAAAACTTTCAAGTTTATCATTTAAATATATATGTGCATTTCTAGATATGCAACTATATTTATGAGAATACATACATAAAAATTACAAATCTGCACATATACATGGTGGCTGCCCCCTCGTTATCGAGTATGGCCATTGCACGAAGCTTAATCAATGTTGTTATCGTGCAATGCTGTGCAAGAAGATTATTTTTAAAGTGAGAAAAGGCTGTGCACTAACATACCCTGTTATTGATGTTGAAATACCACTGAAGGAGTCTTGGATCTAGGTTAAAAACTGGTTGTTCATTGAGAAGAAATCTTGAAATAAACTGAACAATGACATACAAACGTACGCTAACGTTATAAGTCTCGAATATGATAGTGCTTATAATTGTCTTCTTTCAGCAATTCTGATTATTCCGACTTCCACTGTTGCTCCATTTTCTTCTGAATTCCCTTTTTGTCTTCTTTCAGTTGTCATTCCTTTTATTTCGTGGTTTGCCTCTGTTTCTTGGCATCAATTTGTAACAGATCTTCCGCTCTCCAATTCAAGTTAGCCCTGAATTTTCTTTCCCCGCTGTTTCTGTTCCTTGTGAGGAATTTCACTTCATGTGGTAATCTACAATCTTGTCTAGAGCAAGCATTATCATTATGTTTCCCATCTCTCTTCCCACCCTCGCAATCATTCGCTCACCTCCACCTTATATTTCACTGTTTGTACGCCCGACTGCTTCTGTCACCAGTAATCTTTCTACTGAAAGTTACTCTTAACACACACACACACACACACACACATACACTCATGTAGGCAGCATTCAAAAACATATATATAAGTACTTATGTATATAATATATAAATGTATGTGTGTGGCATATACATACATTCATACATAAACACATACGCACAATTATTAGATAACATCGCGAAAGACAAATTAATTTATTCAGCATTCTATCTGTCTCACTGTCTTCACTTAACTGTCTTTGTAATTGATAAGATATACAGTAGTATCTACGTTGGCTCAAGTATATTTCGACATTTCTCTGAGAAGTCCCACCTAATAACGTATTATATAGTTTCTCTCCTTGTTTTTTTTTTCACTGTGTCCCTTTCTGTAGAAGAGACTTTTTCTATTCCCGAGCGTTATACTAATACATCTGTTTGTTTTGTACATCACCTGTCTTCGTTTTCGTCTACTACTATTATATAGTAGTAGTTGGAAATTTATAACATTTAAAATTTTCTCCATTATTCCGAAATAAACAAGATTAAATATCATTCAACAATTGAATTTAGATTATGATTATTGATATGAAGTAGTTATGTATACGCATGCATGACTGGAAAGTTAGGAAGCATGCACTGCAACCATATAATTTTGAGTTGAGACCGACTGTACGGCATATTGTGGAAGTATCTTCTACGATAGCCCTAAGTTTATCAATACCTTGTTAGTGAATTTGGTAGACAGAAACTATAGGGAAATCCATTGCTATGTATGTATCAAAACGGGTCGAATTCTGTCCCGAGCCTTGGGCTTATAAGCCCGTTTTTGCGGATACTGAGATGTATGTTTTCTGCCTCACAGAAGGGTGCCACTCCATCGCGGGGTTACTCATTTTGACGGTTGAGTGCACTTGCGTAGCGTGAAATGAAGAGATTAGCTCGAAAACACGACGCACTGCCCACTCCAGAAATCGAAACCAGAATCACCACCTTAACCACTAAGCTTCACACATGTACACACACACACACACGTACACACTCACACATACACACATATATATCGAGAGAGAGGGAGAAAGAAATAGATAGATTGAAACATAGACAGACAGACAGACATATAGATAGATAGATAGATAGATAGATATGGGTGAGTTTGCATGTCTTTTATGGGTGTTTAAAAATCTACCTCGCATCACTTAACAATCGCTATAAATTAAACGGTTCTGCAAAAGACCCCATAGACTAAGCACCGGGCTTGATAAATAAGCACTGGCGTCCTACTCGACTAAAACTTTCAAAGCGGTGCTCCAGCATGGTTGTGGTGCAATGACAGAAACAAGTAAGAAATAAATATAAGATGGAATACGACGAAATCGTTTTTGGGTAACATGACAAGAATTTTTTTAAAAACACATCTGTACATTTCCCTTCTTTTAAATATAACCGGTACCTCTGTGTGTGTAAAATAGAATAAGTAAGAAGCACTCCTTGGTACAGTATTATATATTTGAAAAAAAAAAATGAATTGAAATGGTTTTTCTGATAATTTTCCCACTTTAATAATTAGTTGTTTAATTATTAAAGTGGTAAAATTATCAGAAAAACTATTTAGTCTTTTGCTCCTTTACTTGTTTCAGTCATTTGACTGCAGCCATGCTTGAACACCGCCTGTAGTCGAACAATTCGACCCAAGGACATATTCATTGTAAGCCTAGTATTTATTCTGTCGGTTGCTTTGCCGAACCGTTATATTACGGGGGCGTATTCACAGCAACATCGGTTTTCAAGCGATGGAGTGAGGTACAAACGCAGACACACACACACAAATATATACATATATATACATGTACGACGGATTTATTTCAGATTCTGTCTACCAAATCCACTCACAAGGCTTTGGTTGGCCCGAGGCTATAGTAGAAGACACTTTCCCATAGTGCCACGTAGTGGGACTGAACCCGGAACCATGTGGTTGGGAGGCATGCTTCTTACTACAGAGTTATTTTTTCAAATATATATACATACATATAGGCGCAGGAGTGGCTGTGTGGTAAGTAGCTTGCTAACCAACCACATAGCTCCGGGTTCAGTCCCACTGCGTGGCACCTTGGGCAAGTGTCTTCTGCTATAGCCCCGGGCCGACCAATGCCTTGTGAGTGGATTTGGTAGACGGAAACTGAAAGAAGCCTGTCGTATATATGTATATATATATGTAAGTGTGTGTGTATGTGTTTGTGTGTCTGTGTTTGTGTCCTTGCATTGTTTGACAACCGATGCTGGTGTGTTTACGTCCCCGTAACTTAGCGGTTCGGCAAAAGAGACCGATAGAATAAGTACTGGGCTTACAAAGAATAAGTCCCGGGGTCGATTTGCTCGACTAAAAGCGGTGCTCCAGCATGGCCGCAGTCAAATAACTAAAACAAGTAAAAGAGTAAAGAGTATATACGTCTATGTGTGTGTGTAAGAATGAGTAATTGTGTAAATCCATATGTATGTATAGATGCCTGCATGTGTGTGTGTGTGTGTATGTGTGTGTGTACTTTCTCTGTAATCCTTCTACCTCTTTCTGTCATTAAGAGTTAATCAGATTTTTGTGAAATTCCTCTGTCTCTTTCCTTCGCCTTAATTAACTGTAGTCCTTTTATGTTCCTAGGTTTGTATGTTCCCTCGTCTTAATTTCTTCATTATCTCGCTCACATCATATCATTTCTTCGTCTCTATCTACAAATATAATTTCCTCTTCAATATCCTAATAAAACAGACAAACCTGACACGATCATTAATAATGACTAGCAGAATGACCACCCTCCGGGCGGTTTTCTGCTACTCGATTCATAATATTTTCATATTTGATTCCCACTTCTAATAATTTTCATGATATTTTACGTCTAATTATTTCATTGCATAATAGTGCTCACTTGCTTAGTAAATATTGCTTTCATTATTTTATCACAGTCATAATTTCTCTTTTTTAAACAAATATCAAGGCAGTTCAACTAAGTGGGGGTGGGCAGTTTTACCTTACCCTGAAGTAACGTAGAGATTTCATTTCAGCAGCCCATCTGTAAGTTTTGCAGTATGACCAAACATCGTCAAAGAGACTCCCTCAAGACAGGACATCCTACTCTTGAAAATTACCGAAACTGGCTTTCATTACAAATCCTTTAACAGAATTCCTCCTAGTTTAACAATGTTTTCGTCTGTACTCCTGCTGTTTCGTCTATCCTGCGGTTTCGTCTCTCAGCACCCTATTTGTTGGCACTGGTGTTTCTTTTAGTATCTCACTGAAGTTTGGAAGGCTTCCCATTTGATACTTATTATCAATAGGCAGCTGAACAGTCACACACGGTGAAAGCTAACTCAGTGTCTTATTCTGAAGTAGAATATTCTCCTCTCGAGATACCGTAACCAGTCGGTCTTGTGTCGCGGAAGCAGAATCATCTTTACGTCTACGTGCATATTCAGACATTTGTTTCAGTCGCTTTGCTCTGACTTTATGTGACTCAGTTGCGAGTCTTTCTCTCTGCTGTCGTGCCTTTGCTGCTACATGATTTTTTTTACAGCAGCATATTTTCTTTTTTTTGGACGCCCCATGTTGAATCGCAATATTCTAATGTGATATTTGTTGTTTCTTTATTTCTAATGTGATATTTGTGTTATAACGAAATCAAACCTGGACTCTGCGTGTGTGTGTGTTTACATAACAGAGACAGTGTGTGTGTTTATATTAGAAAGGCAGGATGTGTGTGTGAGAGGGAGAGAGTGGGAGAAAGGACATTGCAATGAATGAAATAAACATGAAATGAAAAAATCATATAGATAAAAGCTCGTTAAAAACTATCTTGTACCGAATATTTAAAACTTAATTTGAAATATTCAATAATACGCTCGTATATGTAAGTATTCGTAAGTTATATATATATATATATATATATATATATATATGTATGTATGTAGTATGTATGTATGTATGTATGTATGTATGTATGTATGTATGTATGTATGTATGTATTATGTGCCGTGTATATTCCACTGATGAGGCAAAGCATTTCTTATGCAGAGCCAGAAATCCGGGATATGGAATTATCTAATAATGTTTTTGGTAGTTTATTTTGTCTTTTTGTCTTCTTTTCTGGTGCTGTATGAACTTTTAATATGGTTTTAGATTCAAGTTTTGGCTGCTATTTCAAGCGTGGTGGTATCTCTTAGATACCCTAAATTATAATTTCATATATATATATATATATATATATATATAATGTAGATAGGTAAGATAACATTTCAGCTGTTTCCTCTTCCGTTATTACAATCCAGTATGTATTTGCAGTTATTGTTTTATAGATGCAATGTGCATATTAGAGTTGAAAATTCGGCAAATATTGCTTGCAGAAGTATTATATAACAAAATAGGAAGTTGGAAAATTTATTGGTATTACTTTTTACCATTACATATATTTCATTTCCTAATAGAGTTTTTACAGCGTTTTACATGTCAAATAGACATCTAAGGAATTTCCTATTAGAAATTCTGCAGACAGAGGATTATATGATATATATATATATAGTGTATTACTTAATTCTATGTCTACCTAACATGTAAAACTCTGTAATTCCAATTACATGTGTAATGGCAAATAAGCAACACCAATAATTTTTTTAGCTATGTATATAGTTGAAATTTATAGAAAAGCAAAAGATGAAGACAGGTGTATGAACAACAAACAAGGGTATTACTTTCACTTTCGGAAAATGAACGTAAAACTAATACACTTGTTATGTATTAGTTTTATGTTTCGAGCCTACGCTCTTCAACAAAAAGGAATAAGAGAAAATAAACAGGGAAAGAAAAAAAAAACTATAGATTTCAGCGGTCCGGCATGGACATGGGCCGCAGTTTCGAGGTGGGTGTTAAGTCGATTACATTGGCCCCAAAATTCAACTGGTACTTATTTTATCGACTTTGAAAGAATGAAAAGCAAAGTCCAACTCGATGGAATTTGAATTCCGAGCGTGCAGACGGACGAAATGCCCCGAAGCATTATATATATTTATACGATGGGAAACTGCTTTGAAGGAATTTACTCGATCATATAGTCCTTAGAATGATTTCTTTTATCGTGAGCTTATTTGATTGCACCCTATTTATCGAATGAGTAAGTTACAGGATGTAAACACAGACATCAGTTTATCAAAGGGTGTTATCAAAATGACAGGACAGGAATGATACAGACGCGTAAATACAAACATAAATCCACACACACACCACACACACACACACACACACACATACACACGCACACACATATATATATATATATATATATATATATATAGATATATATATATATTCAGATATATATATATCACAATATATTCAGATATATATATATATATATATATATATAACCAATAAGCTACATTAATATGTTTTATTCAATCAAGTAGCGGCTTAATCTCATACAAACATTCTGGTGTAAGTAGAAAGATGAAATAGTTATGGAAGAGGTTCTGACGTGATGCAGTGAAAAAAACGCAATATTGGTAAAGTATACACTGCAGGGTCCCAGGGTTTGAAATGGATATTTAATTTCAACACGGTCTTCCATACTTTCCTTTGTTGAAAGAAAAATCAGAAAGTATTGTATTGTTCACAGTAACTATCGAAATATTTCTATATTTAATTTACCGTGATTATTAGCTTAATTATAACAGAACCAATATACGAAATTATAATTTCAAATTCATTGAATGCTAATTGAATAATCTAAGCTTTCCGTAGTCATACAATGATTTAAAATGCTAATCAAATAAGACAATCCCAATCTGTTCGAGCATAGAAATAACACTTCAAGATGGCATTATGCAGAAAATGTTAGTAACATTATGCTGAGAGATAATTTTGAAACGAAGAAACTCAGCTAAAATTTTAAACCGAAGACTTCTGTTAGACATTACCGTCTGGAGTTTATATCTCGGTGTGTCTGGAATTCCTCCAAACCAACCATTCATACATTATGTTTTCCACTTGGCATCGATACATATTTTCTGATGCTCTTTACTGAATGAGATCAATGTCATCAGAATGAATACAATACACATCGCCATGCAAAATACATCAGCAGGTTGTAGGCATATTAACTCATTGACACAACACCAGAAAACTGGACAATAATATATATACAACCATTTGAAAGAAAATATACTGACTTATTTACAACAGAAATACTAGACAAGGCGCTAACAATTGAAAAAATTTACCGCAGAAGGACAATAGACTAATTAATAAAACACACAATAAAAGAAGAAAAAGCATTAAAAATGAGCAGATAGAATCGATTTTAATCTGTGCCAGTTTGCCCGTCAAAAAATCTATAAAACGTGTGCCGAAAAATTAATGTATTCGCAAAATAAATTTCAGTGTTTTCAACAGTGTTCAAAAGACATTCGATGCAAAACATTATTATTGTGACTATGAATAATATATCGTGACAGTATAATTATTATGGTGACCTGCTGGGACTCTATAATTGTTAGGTTAGTTATTTATTCTCTAGTGATAATGTTAACATCACTTCTCTAATTCCCTTTATGATTATAATGTTGTTAACATATTTATTACACAAGCTATGTCAATCCCTTAACAACCAAACTTTAATTAAAATAATACCAAATCGAGCAAAGGAAGTGATTACCTTCAGAACAGAACACGCCTATTTTAATCTTTGAAATCATAGGGAGTATCTGGAACAATTCTAGTAACTGATGATGATGATAAAAGGCAAAACATATAACTCCGTCGAGTAACACGTAACTAGATCAGAAGTTAAATATTATGTATAACGGGCGAACGAACAAGCAGATTATTATGTAGATTGATATTAGCTTATCACAAATCTTTGATACAGCGTATCATATAATATGTCCCACTAACAATTGTTGATATCCACCAAAATGTTTAGTAATTTCCTACTGGTAATTTGTTGAACTAGTTGTTGTTGTTGTTGTTGTTGGTGGTGGTGGTGGTGGTGATGCTACTTCTGCTTCTGTTGTTCTATAGCCCCAGGTCTCCTCCATCAGAGCAGATGCATGGCATAACATGTTGCAGTCGTAGATCTCCCTTACCGAATTATTGAACTGATTCGAATTATTTGTAGGGTTGGGTGGGGTGGGGGATAAAGTAACGTCAGAGAATTTTACCGCTTTATTAAGGGTGTGTTGCGTATTGGAGGGGGTAGAACCGATATAAAGGGATTACGCCATCGCACTTTATGAACAGCTGAACTTTAATGAAAATTGCTAGGACTGGGTGGTCGTTTTTACGGTTTTTATTTCCATTTGTCATACTTATTCACTAGTATATTTGTGTATTAATCGTTAAATCTTCTAGAAATAACAACTAAATATTCTTCAAATCACACATTACTATCTTATATATCTATTTCTTTACTACTCACAAGGGGCTAAACACTGAGGGGACAAAAAAGGACAGACAGACGGACTAAGTCGATTATATCGACCCCAGTGCGTAACTGGTACGTAATTTATCGACCCCGAAAGGATGAATGGTAAGGTCGACCTCGGCGGAATTTGAACTCAGAACGTAACGGCAGACGAAATACGTATTTCTTTATTATCCACAAGGGGCTAAACATAGAGGGGACAAACAAGGACAGACAAACGGATTAAGTCGATTACATCGACCCCAGTGCGTAACTGGTACGTAATTTATCGACCCTGAAAGGATGAAAGGCAAAGTCGACCTCGGCGGAATTTGAACTCAGAACGTAACGGCAGACGAAATACGGCTACGCATTTCGCCCGGTGTGCTAACGTCTCTACCAGCTCGCCGCCTTGACACATTACTATCTTATATATTACAAGAAGATAAAGTATACAAAGAACACTCAAAGACGTCTAAACTCTGTAAGCAATTTTTTATCTGTAATATCAAGAAGAACTGAGTGTTATCTATGTAAGTCTCCAGTAGCTATTGCATCTTATTGCAATATCTACAGCTGTTTTTTTTTAAATCGATAGCATGATTCAGATTATAACAATGAAGTACAAACACGGAATCACAAACCTATTACAACGGACATACAAACACACATACACAGTTACATCCGGAACATTACGTTTGTCTGCATGCCATGCTACTCTGTAGACGGCTTGTCATCACATCTCTTGTATGGTAAGTGATTCATCAGTAAGCTGTCTTGACTTGCCTTGTTTTCTTCTAAAAAATGTATGCTTATTGTTCGGGTTTCGTATTATTTTCCCATGTTTTTGTTGTTTCTAGATAGGAGGGTGGATCAATGGAATATTATTTCTACGAACTTTGGGGTGCTGTCTTTGCTGTTGCTGTTGCTGTTGAGCGAACGGTCTTCGACCCTGTAGTGGGAGAAGTCCGAAACGTGGTCTTTTGCTATTCGTGAGACCCGCAGAAGAGAAAGCAGGTCAACCTCTGACACCGAGAGCATCGACGGATGGATGAGTGCGCATCCATGCTCAGCGGTTGCGTAGGAAGTCGGGGACAAGAAACAGGAAGAATGAGTGAGAGAAAGTTTGCGGCAAAAGAGTACAACAGCGGGTGGTCAGCACCACTCCCTGTCGAAGCTTTAAGTGTTTTCGCTCAATAAACACACACAACGCCCGGTCTGGGAATCGAAACCGCGATCCTCCGACCGCAAGTCCGCTGCCCTAACCACTGGGCCATTGTGCCTCCTTGCTGTCACTGCTGTGCGTTAACTAAGTGTCACTCCAGTAACTTGTCATCACTTGTTAAGCACCCATATTAAATTTAGATATATCTATAAAATAAACAAGAACGTTGTAAAATTCTTCTTTTAAATAACATTAAGCGATACATGTTGCGAAACATTTGCACTGTTATGCCCATTAGGCAAACCGATCCAGTTCTTGCTAGGTTTAAGTATACAATGCATAGCTGTTATGTCCAATATTTTATTTAGAGTGCAATAAAAAAAAATAATAATGAGTGATTGCCCTCTGATAAAGTGTTTAAAAATTCCGAGAATAAACAGGCTGATCTGCTTTGTCTGCTAACAAAGAGAGAAAATAATATGTAGTTTAACCATATTGTCTAGTTTTCGCTGTGGAAACAAGAATATGTGGTGTGTGTTTATTAAGAAACACATAATGTTTGTTTACCCTGGGAAATATGCTACATAAAGCATTTGTTTATGTATGAGAGATTTATACATGTCTGTGTGTGTGTGAGTGTGTGTAAACTCATCACGTGTGTATTTGCATACGAGCGTGTCGGTGTGTGTCAGTGTAGCCATATATACTATGTATGTGTATGTGCAGGAGCACCTGTGTGTGTGTGTGTGTGTGTGTGTGTGTGTTCCTGTACGCATTTATAATGTTGAGGGGTTTTAACTCTACAAACAAGAGGAACAGATCTTATTACATGCGACAAAACGTTTTAGATTGACAACTGCATTGAGATTAAATTTTAGACATTTTAGTGGCTTACTCTTTTACTCTTTTACTTGTTTCAGTCATTTGACTGCGGCCATGCTGGAGCACCGCCTTTAGTCGAGCAAATCGACTCCATGACTTATTCTTTGTAAGCCCAGTACTTATTCTATTGGTCTCTTTTGCCGAACCGCTAAGTGACGGGGACGTAAACATCGGTTGTCAAGCAATGCTAGGGGGACAAACACATACACACACATGCATATATATATATATACATATATACGAAAGGTTTCTTTCAGTTTCCGTCTACCAAATTCACTCACAAGGCTTTGGTCAGCTATAGCAGAAGACACTTGCCCAAGATGCCACGCTGTGGGATTGAACCCGGAACCATGTGGTTGGTTAGCAAGCTACTCTCTTAGGAGAAAATGAATTATATATTTCTTGGGCATGTATGCATGTATTTACATGTAATTGCGTGTAGGTGTGTGTTTGTGTCTCTACATATTGATTTATGTGTATATGTATATATACATACATTTAAGACAAGTATATTGTTCAAACATTATTTGAAGGCTATAGCGAGAAGAACTGTTATGCTAATACACACAAGCAACAAAGAAAGTTTGTTAATACGAGGGAAATTACTCAAATAACAAAGCCAATTATGCAATTATCAAGGTGCCGTTAAGCTGAAATGAGAACTAGCAATATTTCTGTAAACTTTGGCCCTAGATCCAATATAAAGATATACAGCTAATATGAGATAAGCCATCACTATGTAATAAAGCTATTTTGAACTTTAGATAAAGTTAAGCAAGTATTGTGTGTCTCCTACTGAAGTGTTACCAAGTTTTCTCATATACATCTCTCATTTTCCCCTCTCTTATTTCTTTATTGCCCATAAGGGGCTAAAGGCAGAGGGGACAAACAAGGACAGACAAACGGATTAAGTCGATTACATCGACCCCAGTGCGCAACTGGTTCTTAATTTATCGATCCCGAAAGAATGAAAGGCAAAGTCGACCTCGGCGGAATTTGAACTCAGAACGTAGCGGCAGACGAAATGCCGCTGAGCATACTAACGTATCTGCCAGCTCGCCGCCTTCCCTTTGAACGTACTCTACATATACTTCAATGTACCAGCCATGTCATACATTGTGTGATGGTGATTTTGCTGGAAGATTACTTTAAGTGGGCGAGTATTGATATAATTAAACGATTAGCGAAATTTTCGTGAACGAACATTTGCATTATACTATTTCGAAAATGAAGCCAGATAATCTTTTTTATATTTCTATTCAAATAGATATAACTGACAACAGATATGTCTTTCCATGCATATGAATTCATGAGGTTACGTGTGTATGTATATATATATATATATATATATGTCTGTGAGTGTTTGTTTGTGTGTGTGTGTATGTTTATGTATTTATTTATATATCTACACACACACACACACACACACACACACATATATATATATATATATGTATGTGTGTATATACATAAAACTTACTTGGGAATATATGCGTGGTGTTCATTTATATAATAATATAATATATATATATTCATATATACGTACATATATGTACATACTTACATATATATGTATATACATATGCATATATGTGTACAGGACGTCATAGAACGTAAACAACATGAAAGTTTTATCGTAATAATTTCGGTGCGACTCTTATTCAAGTTCTCTTACCTTCTCCTCTTTCGTTTCCTCTCTCTTCCTTTCTCTAATTCTTTTTATCTCCCCTTCTCACTCTTTCTCTAATTCTTTTCCTCTCCCCTTCACCGTCTCTATCCGTCCCTCTCTCTTCCTCACTCTTCCTCCTTTACGCTGACTATCGGCCATCTTTCTTTTCCTTACTTGAGTTTCCTTCCTTTCGATCAGCTACAGAGATAAGACAAACTCTTGTCTGTCTCCTGCCAAAGCCTTTTTCTCCACCGTTCGCCACCTCACCTCGTTATGGATTAGCAGACCTTGCTGTTTGTTTACACTGCCCTGTTTTTGTTACCAACTTTGACCCTCCACAAATCCCAAATTTTATTTAATTTGTTTTGCAGGAGCAACAGTTTTGACGAAGGCGCATCTTATCGTAATTGCTCGAAATGCGGAGTAGATAAAACAGCCTACAACTGACAAAAGGCTGTTCTTTATGTTATTTGTCTTGTTTTCCATTTGTTTTTCGTTGTTCACAAAAAACTTCGTATTCCATGTTTTCGTTTTTCGTATATCATGTTGTTTACGGTCTATGACTCCTGTACCCATATTTGCATATGCATATACATATATAAGTAGGTATGTATATACATGTACCTATATATGCATATATATTATTTATGTATATATACGTGTGTGTGTGTGTGTAAGTTTTTTATCATGTATGATGCAATTACACTGGGGTCGATGTAATCGACTTAATCCCTTTGTATGTCCTTGTTTGTCCCCTCTGCCTTTAGCCCCTTATGGGCAATAAAGAAATAAGAGATTATATGATTATGCATGACCCTATCATAAGAGTATATCGTCTGGGTCAATATATTCATATATTCATCTTAATATTGGAAGAGGTATATATGTAAAATGTAGCTGAGATTATTATCGTTTTTATATGAATATATATATATGTGTGTGTGTGTGTATATATATAAACATACATATATATAAAGACATATATACACACACACATATATATATGTATGTATATATATATACATATATATATATACATATATATATATACACATATATATATATATGTATACACACACACAACACACACACACACACACACATATATATATATATATATATATAAAATTAAGGTGCAAGTGGCTGTGCGCTCTACAGATACCTGTAATCTTAACGTAGTTCTGAGGGAGATTCAGCGTGACACATGGTGCAACAGGGATGGCCCTGTGGAATACAAGTGCTACTCATTTTTGCCACCTGAGTGAACTGGAGCAACGTGAAATAAAGCGTCTTTCTCAAGGACACAACCCGTTGCTGGGAATTGAACTAATGACCTTACAATCATGAGTTGAGTACCCTAACCACTAAGCTACGCGCTTTAACATAATACACATATACATACATAAATACATACATACAAATATATTCTTTTACTCTTTACTATTTTACTTGTTTCAGTCATTTGACTGTGGCCATGCTGGAGCACCGCCTTTATTCGAGCAAATCAACCTCAGGACTTATTCTTTGTAAGCCTAGTATTTATTCTATCGGTCTGTTTTGCTGAACCGCTAAGTTACGAGGACGTAAACACACCAGCTTCGGTTGTTAAGCGATGCTGGGGGAACAAACACAGACGCTCAAACATATACACACATACATATATATACATAGCTATATACGACGGGCTTCTTTCAGTTTCCGTCTACCAAATCCACTCACAAGGCGTTGGTCGACCTGAGCCTATAGAAGAAGACACTTGCCCAAGGTGCCACGCAGTGGGACTGAACCCAGAACCATGTGGTTCGTAAGCAAGCTATTTACCACACAGCCACTCCTGCATGCATATATATATTATGCACACAGATACACACCATATAAACACATGTACATACATGCGTATGCACATATACAAACACTCACAAACACGCATGTAGATTTAGATCGTGGGATGTAGATGTGAAGAGTATAATCAAATGATGATGATGATAATGATGATGATGATGATACCATAGGTGTTCAAACGAATACCTGTTTTACATATACCAATACAGAACCGCAGATGCATTACATGTGACTTGTACATCAAACTTTACAAGACGATTCCTCTGCCTACATTAAAGAAAACTCTACAGAGAAGTATGAGGTATGAAAAAGAATACGGTAGTATTATTGTCAGTAAATTGGTAAATGATCCATCATATGGAGGTGAGCAGACATAGTGAGTCTAACGAGCTTTGTCGGTGTGCAATTAACGGATCTTCCAATGTACACAATAGAGCCTTTTTGCCTCTGGTACAACAGTATGAAGAAGTAGACGAGTGAATGTATTATGAATGTGTGTATGTATGTGTGTTTTGCGTGTGTATATGATATGTGTTTGCCTGTATGTCTTGCGTATGTATTTACACACACACACACCCCACACCACACATATATATATATATATATGTACGTATAAATGTATGTATGTATATCTATATATATATATATATATTATATTATATATATGTATATATATCTACATATATATATAACGTATGCATATGTATGATATATTATTATATACGTATGTATATATATGTATATATATATATATATATATATATATATGTATATATAATACTAATACAGTACATTATACATATTGATAAGTATAACATATGTACATGTTTAAAATATATATATATACACACACATGTATATTTACTTATATATTTTTACATGCATACATGTATGCAAGCACTCAGATTCACGCGTATTCACACACATATGCACATACATATATATATATACAGACACAAACAGTGAGAGAGAGGACAGAGAGGGAAGAGGATAGAAAAGGCAGGAGATGGGGAGGAGGAGGAGGAAG
>NW_021834067.1:0-26787 GCF_006345805.1 Octopus sinensis | reverse complement strand
GACTATCGTGTCTACAAAGCACTTATCAATCAAAACAATTCTGCATAAACTGAAGGTGCTCACACTCCTTTAGAACTTGTAATGCACGTGCAGTCCGTGCCCCCTGCCTTGTCGAGGACATGACAGTAATGCGTGTTTAATCGACGACAGCCTCCCAAGTCCTCACAAAGAGTAGGCCTTGTGAAGTGCAGGAACCGTGCGAGTGCACTCCTGCCTGTGATTGTGACAAACTCGAACCCCCCGTGGTTTGTGAGCAAGTGGATTAATAATATATCCCAACCTGTGCAGTAATTGTATACATCTTTTGGTGTGGATTCCACATTCGAGGTAGTTCACATCCACGTAAAATACATCATTCAATACTCTATATGTGCCGAACTGTGCAATCTCTCCGTCATATGACATAAAATATTTTCCGTTGATGTGTGTTTCATAGTACTTCAATCTTCCGTATTCTGCGATCTCCTCGTCCGTGGTTTGGATTGTGATCAAATTTTTTCCGCTTCCCGGAACTTTGTTGAGGATGACGTCGTAGAACTGAATGGGAGTGTTGTGGGAGGAGTTGAATGTGACCTTTCGGCCTCAGATGCCTTTAAAGGGCTTCTTTCAACTTTGTGCGTCCCTTCGGTAGGGGGGCAGAGGACGGACTCGAAATTGGACATGAATTCAGCGATCTGCGCTTTCAAAACTTTAGCAAGGGATTGCCTGCTTCCTCTTGAGACCAATACAAGAAAGATGGAAAAAATTGATCATTTGGCTACGCAGTGTGGGAAGGTGTTAAACAGTACAACAACGAACAAAACCCCTCTTAATTAACAAATATAAATACTTTATTGGCGCTCATTAAAACTTAAGTAATCTGAAAATGAATAAATTTATCACTATCATGATTAATTTTGTTTTTAATTTGTTTTTTTCCGTTTTTAAAGTCGAAATTTTGAAATAATTTTTAATTTCATTCACTAATGAACTGCAATTAAGAAACAAGAAGCCGTGAAGACAAGTAAAACGACCGAAAACAGTCTTTCTGCTTTTTATTTTTGGCTCTTGGATATTTGAAGTTAAATCATAAAGTTTTACAGAAAAACGATTGATAAGATTTACTTCATTAATTTCATTGATATTTTTAATTTTTTTCTTTAAGTCTAGTAAATGCGAAGTTATATAATGTCACCGTCCAGACCGGTCGAGGGGCCAGATCGGTCACGTTCGAAATTTTTAATAAAAAGTACTTTTTTGAGGTTATTTTCTTTTTCTGTTCATTACTTTTTTGATTTTAATATTTTTTTCGCAGAAATTTCTAAGTTACTAATTTGATTGAAAATTCGGATTATACAAGAATACACAATGAAATTGTGAGATGCATCCACATGCACTTGTGCCGTAGATTTGTATTCAAAAAATCCAGAAGACTGAAAAATCACTCTGTCCAGAGTCTTATGTGCTACACCATGGCAGAAATACGAGTTGATACAACAATTCCAACAGAGTTGAAAATACAATATAACAAACCTCACATTTTCCTCTATGACAAAAAGAGAACCTAATATGGCTTATTGAAGTGGGTGTGACTTCAATAGATAACCTAAGAGAAGATTGAGGATCATGGCGGGGACGATCAAAGTAGAGTCATGGGGAACTCCGAAAACAAAAATTTAAGAGTCGTCTAATTAGTGTTTATACTTGATGTTCTTTTCATTGTTTTGTTATTAATTTTACAATTTTAAATGCTAGATTTGATCATTTTAAGTGCTAATTTTTTTAATTATAAATTCTAGATTTTGTGATTGTAGGGCTAAAATTTTTTTTAATTGCTAGAAAAAACTTGCCCTTATTAGTAATAACAGATTAATGGTTAGTTTTTTTCCTAACATTTAAATCGAATTACGAAATGAAACCAAGATAGTTGATTTGAATAGAGTTAAAAAATGTTAAGTTTTTTGAATTTTTAGTAATTATCTGCAATTATTTTTAGTCAGTCAGTAATTAGTGTCAAACTATGTTGGTCATCCTGTTAACCCTTTCAATAAAGGTCGCTCTGGTCGCCAGTGTGGGCTGCCACATAATAGTTGTACAGTGAGAGAGCGTGTTTATTAATTGCTTTTGACAGGTTCACTCCATTCAGTTTTTTAAAATCACAATTTCGATCATTAATGCTAAAATTATTTACGATTCATTAACTTATTAACTTCATTAACTCTCTGTCGATGGTACCCATCACTCACTATCCAGTTGAGTCAGAAAGCAGTCTTCGTCAACTTAGAGGACAGACGAGATTCCTCCCTGGAATTTACCTCCCAACAGAACAAGAACATGTTAGGCCTATTCAATAACATTGACCAAAACATAGTAAATGCAGACACCTTTCTAAGTAGGCTGATAAAGGACATGTCCGATAATGTATTGAGCACAGACCAATTCGTGGAAAATACACAACTCATATGATACAATACAACCTGTTAGAATACATTCGTGTATACCACAAATTGACCAGTTTGACACTTGTTTAAAAGAGTACAGTGAGTCTATCCATTTTGGTGTGACTCCCCCAGTCTAGATTGCCTGCAAGCGCATTAGGGCTGTTCAGAAGTAAGACGAGTTGTGTACTTCACGAACTAGTCAATGAATTCACACTTCTTACTCCAATATACTTTTCTATATCATCATATATATTCTCATTGTACACTACAGGTTGCCCTTTGTACAGTCACTCCTCGGAATACTGGATGATGGAGAAAAAGTTCGAGAATTGCTGACCACTTCCAGAAACAAACTATATTGGACACCCACAGAGCCTGTCAAACGAAATAACACATTCTGAGGTCAAAAGCATTTCTCTGTATGAACAACAACAGAGCTTCAGTATGTGACGGAGTTCCGTGGTAATTACTCAAATATGACCCCAATAGCTTAGCCAATCGCGACAGAAATATTAAAACCTATTCAGAAACCAGAAATACGAAGAGGACCGTCTGGAAACTTAAGACCGATAATACTGGTCACCACTCGAAAGAAAACTATTAACTATTATTCGAGGCCGTATATCAAAGTCCGTTGATCGATATCTTTCTTGCAGTCGGAGTGGTTATTTTCAGGAAAATATTTGTAAATCTTATTTTTAAATTTGTGACCTCATGAATGTACATTTATTTTGGATAATCATCGATTTTGAGCGTTAAAACTTCATCTAAAACAAATTTTTCAAAAATTGTGAAACTCAAGCGAGCAGTCAATTCCCAGAAATGCATTCGGGCGGGCGGGAAGCACAACGACCTGGACGACGTGGGGAAGGACTCGTACCACCACACATTGTTCGAAATGCTGGGAAACTGGTCATTCGGGGACTACTTCAAGGCCGAAATGGCTGCGTGGGCAATCCAATTCCTGGTAGACGAGTTGGGGTTGTTGAGGGACAATTTTTATGTGACGTACTTCGGGGGGGACTCCTCAATCGGCCTCAGAAGCCCCACCACCGACAGAGGCAAAGACGTGTCACCAAATTCCACGTGTTATTGACCTCATATGAGCTGATATGTATTGAAAGCGATTGTCCTGAGGAAAGCGAGTACTTTGGTGAGCAAGTACTGGGTGGGTGGCGTAGTGTTGAGGAGGATGTTCTGTGAGGAATGGCTGGTCTAACTCACTGAGGAGTGTGCAGATGTAGGAGGGGCGTGTTAAGGACTGTCCTCCCCCGCCAACACATTGCCCATCACTTCCAATTATTCTCTGAATACTCACTACCTGCCATTCATTCGATAACATGGCACGCAGCTGCAACGAGTTGACCTGCCAAATCACTGCTCTTATTTCCAACCAATCCCCCCTCCGTCGACTGCCTCTCCATACTCAAAATTCCCTTCTGTCTAAACTCACGTACACCCCTCTCCCTCCCGGCACAAACTACAACTCTTGTTCACCACTTTCTGCCACGACACCCTGGAGGGCAGAGCAGTAGGGATAGTAATGACTTGAACTGTCGTTGATGATCGGCGTCTAGGAATACAAGAGGAGTGCTAAGACAGCCACTCCGAGTCTCCATTTGATCTTTAAACACATATCTCTGCATTTCCATACACTTTGTATTTTCAAACAACCACTGCCTATTGCCCTAGTAGTAATTAACTAAAGAATCAGGGGTTTAGTATAATCTGTTAATTGGATATTAAGATGTGATAAAAATGTAGTCACAAATGTTAAAAATCAGCTTGATTGTGGATCATGTTATATATTTAGCTTAGTTTGTAAATAAATACTCTCCAGATTTCCAGTATAGAAAGTATATACGCGCTTAAGCATGGCAAGTTGGTTAGTTTTAGTGAACAAAACGTGCTTGATTGCTGTAAGTATTGTCGATGTAAAAGCGGATACCCGTATTACGCTTATGAATATATCATTTAAAATTGGGGAATCAGCACAACTGAACAGTACCCTTATCTAGGAATTGTTTATGAAACACTTTATAATAGAAATAAGAATGCAGATATAAAAACAATCCAGTAGTATTCACAAATTATGTCTATACTTACCATTCCTTGGCATTAAGAACTTTACTGGAAATTGGTCCTATTTGGATTACAATTTGTATATCAAATTATTTGTATTCAGGAGGTATAATTGTGTTGAATTAAAGGAATTTTTGATAATCCTGGATGTGACCGCGTACATAGAACGTGTCTCGTTGAATATGGGGTAGATAATAGAAAAGAATACTGGCTCATAAAAAACAGGCATTGAAATTAAAAATAGTTGGTGTCGTCCTTGGGGGAAGATGGTTACCTTAGAATCGTAAGGAAAAAAATTAGCCAGTTGTCACGTAAAATTCGCTTTCACCGATTCTTGGTTAATTAACTAAAAATGAGACATCTTTAATTATAATTTTAAATCGCAACTGATGTTTATTGATGCCAGGATGATGTCTTACTATTGTTTTGGATCCACATTTTTGGTCAATACCAGTGTCTTACTAGGCAGAAGACGTAACATAGATTTCAGTCCTGTGAGGCACACCCTACTCCTTCGTCTACTTAGAAAGTTGGTGATCCATAGTTTGAGCTTCCCTAGAAACTTGTTTTAAATTATTTTGCTTAATAGAATCTTCCTCAAAACTAAGTCGAAAGCTATGTCTATATCGACGGAACAGAGTTGATATAATTGATAAATTGCCTTCTTTCATCAGATTGCCTTTTTTGTGTAAATGAAGTTCAATATGTGTACTGTTAAAATCTGAAAAAATTGACTAACTTTGGCTCCCAAAAAAGCAAACGAACAAATAAAGATAACAATAAAAATGAATTTTTTGAATCAAAAGAAAAGACAAAAAAGGGAAAGTATATATGTTAGCTCTTTTCTCAAAAGTCAAGTAGGAATCAGTAGCAACTTGATTCAGTGTTGAAAAATGCATCGCAATGCATGGATTGGAATCGATCGATTCCATCTGTCAAGGGTTCGAATCCCAGCGGCTGCCTGTGCTGGAAGCTCCGTTCTGGTTTGAAGAGTGACGCCATCATGGACATCTCATAATCTATAAGTGTGACTTGACCCTTTTGGGATACACTTAACTCACTCCACCTTAGTAAGAATTCGGTGTTAGTAGAGTGAACAATTTAATGTGGTCTATAACATGAGATGGTTGATGCTAAAACACCCTCCATCATGCTCGATCGACATTTGTTCGAATTGGGTGGTAAAAACTCAAAATTCCTCGATAACGCTTGAATGGGGTCTCATTTGAAAATGAGTGTATTGTTGTATGTAGACTGAAGAATCGAGACACATTTATCTTTATTAGGATACTTCAACTTCGACAGTGATTTTGTAATTCAGTGATTAAAACGCTCAACTATTTTCTAAAAATAATTCTGTGATTAAAATGCTCAACTATTCTCTAACCCTCGGACTGTCCACATGCGGCTTAATGTACCCATCCTCGCTCAAATCCAGCACGTGGAAGGAGGGCATTATTTCGCCGTCTCCTTGAAGACAGTCTCCCTCGCACGAGTAATAGGGGAAATGGGGGAGACCAGTCCCGTCTCTCCAGTTTTCTGAAGTCCACAATGGCCTACATGTGGTGTATCTTACATCATCCAAATGGTTGTTTTGATATTTGGCTCTTTTTAGATGATAGTGGACCTCTTTGGTCAGTAGCTCTACTTCCTCAGTGGTGATAAAGTCCTGTCTGAGCAACACGGAGGAACATATTTCATTTACAGTTCGAGGATCAGTCCCCTCCACAAAAGCCTCGTTAAGTGAGCAAAGTGGCCAATGCATTGAGCAATGTTAATTAAAAAATAATTACAGACTGACCTAATAATATTTAGCGCTTTTTGGAAAGGAAAATATTTATGTAAATGGGTGCTGTTAGTTATGGTTAGATAAAGTCACAGGAGATGATTGACTGATTAGTGCTTTTGATGATCGACTGATTATAGTCCTAAATGTGCTTTTCTGGCTTACCGTCACGTCTAGGAACGTCGGGAAAATCCTCCAAAATACCACCCACCGAATAGAGGAACTGTAGCTATACAAACATGTCTTCCGTCTTTTCCCATATAAAATAAATTTATTTAATTTTGTTTTTTTTCAGTGGTGAAACGTATACTTGAATAGACTAATTATAAAGCAATAAGAATATTCATAATATATGGCAGCGACCCAATTGCTTGTCCTTACAGTTTTGGCATGCACGTTTGTGATCAACTCAAATAACCCTCAGTCAGACCTGGCAATCCCTCAGTGGGATCAACTCGGGTAACAACAGCATCTCGGAATCAAGCACTGTTATCGACCTAGATGACCAAAACACCTCGAAATACATGGGGATCGGGGCAATCAGCGGCAAGGTAGTTTCTCCTCAACTTATTCTTAGGCGACATCCAAATATTTGACCAATTATTCCAATTTCCACCAAATTATGGAATTACTTTTCCGGGTAATTCATTAATTAAATCAGTTCAGCCCAAATACGGAGCATCTCTGCAAATCCTCAAAGTCGAAATTGGGGGCGACTGTGAATCCTCAAGTGAGCCAGTAATGCCACATCTCCAGGCGGCAGTGAGGCCTCTCACATGCACACCGAACACGACGAAAACTACTTTCGAGGATACGAGTGGAAAATCATGACTAAAGCCAAAGATGTCGTCTTTATCCTTAATTTATAGTTAAATAACAAACTCCATCTGAGCGGACTCTCCTGGTGCTTCCCCTCCTGGCTGGAGGGTATGTACTTGCATCAACATAAACTGGCGAACTACACCACCAAATGGATTACTGGGGCGAAGAAACACCACAACTTGACGATTGACTCCATCGGGGTTATTCCTGGACTAACTCACAGATTTGGAATCAAAGACTGTACAACAAGAGCTGCATGCAGGTTGGACTGTGGGATGAGCCGAGTAGATTCTGCGGGATAATCTTAGCCAATGCTGCCAGGACACTAAAATAATCGTAGACGGAGTCCCCATCATCAACCGGGATATGGAGAATGATCCCACACTTGCCGATTTGGTGGATATCGTCGGGTTGATTTTTGTCTACCAATCAGATTCCATTACCCTAATAACTACTACAACTACAACTCTCAAGGAAAACCCCAGATCGCCTCCGAAGACAAGTTCGACGGCGGATTCGTGGCTGTGTTTTATTTTTATGCATATTCTAAGAGATTCAACAGGAACTACATCAACCACTCTCTAACGGGATTCCTCGCGTGGTCCCTCACCTCGTCCTACAACCCGGGCTTCCCCAACTACGAAACGGGAATCATCCGCGCTTTGGAGCCCTGGAGCAACTACTTCTCCGTCACGATCCCATTCTTCGAAATTGGTGACTTGGCGAACCTAACCGCCCAGCTCATGTGACACACCACGTGGATATGGATTGGGTGTTTTTGGAAAGATCTGCTGGGTTTGCCGACTTTGGGTCCTACGTTACTCTGGCCAGTCCGAGTCGAGAGGACTTTTTAATTCTGGTGGAGACGACGGTTGCATGGCTGGTTTACTTGTTCAGGAAGTCGAGTCCGTAATAAACAACAAGTTCATAGTCTCGAAGAATAATACTGTGTTACACGTTCGGAGGACCAAGTTGACCAACGATGGCGACAAATTTGCCAAAATGGCGGACGTGGAGGTTGATTTGTGTGTATAAGCCAGATCGTGGACGGAGAATTCAGTTTTACATTCGAGCCGGACTGTGTGTATTCGTTTAGTACGAGGGACACCAACGACATCACTCTGCCCAGCATTCCGCCCTCCGCCAGCTTCCCCGACATTTTCATTGAGAATTTTGAACATCTTGAAGTTAACTCTGAGGCTCCCTACCTTTCCCAACAATGCGGGTCGTTCGAAGTGATGGAGGAAAGTGGGAATCGTTTTTACCGTCAAATGGCGCCTGCGCCGCCCACATTGTGGACACCCGCTACTTGCTACACACCATTCGTTATGCTCCCCCCGTCCGCCCTCAAGTTGGCATGCTTTTTCTACTTAGTTCGGTGATTTCCGTTAGAGTGAAAATATTGCCCAAATTGAATGTGATGCCGTTCGTAATGCTGCGAATGATTCAACGAGAAATCAATATCTACAATGCCGAAGGACTTTTCTTTTTTTACGACACTCAGTTAAACGAAGCATATATCTACAACGATTTGGGTACACACAAATTGTGACTCGCCCTTAGCACGCCAGTCCTTGATTGCACGGATTCCTAACGCCACCACACTGCCCGTACCCGAATGGATAACGATGAGGTTCAGTGCACACGTTTGATTATTATATGAGTTCCAGAATAATAACATTACTGCCAGGATTCAAGGGAATTTGATCTATGCGAATACAACTAACGTGACCAATGGAATATTCACCGGCTTTGGACTGTCGGGATTCGAGGTGGCGGACTTTGACGACGTTGAATACTACGGTTTCAACTAATCATTTTCTCTATCAACTAATCATGGACTTTATTTTCTCTATCACTAACTTTCCTGATTAAAATATTGCTTAAAGCCACTCTTAAAATAAAGAAATTATATTAGCACTCCTTTAGCTCTCATAATCTAGATCAGCGAATCGACCAATGCAGGATATATGATTATATAGTATTTAAGAAAGTAATTATTAATTTTCTTGTTGTTGTGGCCATGTTGGTTTCTGCTAAGAAATGAAATTCTGTATCATCCGACTTATCTACATAAGTTACTAAAAGAAAAAACAAAAGGAACGTAGACAATGTGGTTGGTGACTTGTCCAAGACTCAAGAAATGGTTAACACAAATCTTAAAGAACATCTTCTGACTCTCCAATGCCTGATTGACAAGGTTCATACTGTGTACCACAGACGGTGGGTTACGGAGGTCGTTGAGTTGCAAGATTCAGATTTGGGCACCCTGTCCTTTTACGTGTTTTTATGACAACCACATAAAAGGTATTGAATATAGCAATTTATATATGGGAGAGTGTAGATTAATCAATTATTCTAATTAAAAATTGCATTTGAATTATCTTTTAAAAATGGCTTACCCAAATCTGAACGAATGCTATTCCAATTTTATCATGACTTGAAGCATAAAGCCGATTACTGCCTAAGAAAGGGAATTCTACGGGTCGTTAATTCAAAGAAAACTCATATCATATGAGTTGAGTCATATGGCCACTATCGTAGAATTCATATCCCGAAAGTACAATATCGAAAATATAAATGAACTGACAATAACGAAATTGGTGGAAATTCAACATGAATATCTAATTAGGCAGATTGAAACTAAGCCATTGCATTCTTTTCTTTTCCAGTGTTTGAAGGACACTGAAGTTAATGTTAATGAATCTGCAGGGTGGCTAGTTCATGGAAACAACTCTGCAAGAACTGAAGGAATGTGTTGTCTACTACAGGATCAAAATTTGTTTTTTGATAACGGAGAAAATAAATGCAATTCAGCAAAGAAGATCGTTGATCACCTTGCTACCAGATGTGGACGAATGCTGAACAGCTCTTATCTAAGACGGCATAATGAAATTGTCAAATGTCTACATTTGCATTTATGCCGCCAATACGGAATAAGAAAAACGAAGAAATTAAAAACTCACTCAGTTCAATCTGTTGTCGCCAATGAAGTTGTGGAAATTCGAGTGGACACAACTATTACGGATACGGCTGTTTCAAACGGTAAACCAGATATTTTTGTCCATGACAAGGTGAGGAATACAATTACACTCATTGAAGTTGGGATTACCTCACAAAATTGCCTAAAGCAAGTTGAAGTGGAAAAGTTCCACAAATATGACCTTTTGGCAAATGAATTAGGGGCGATTCATCTGGCTAAAGTGAAGATAATCCCTGTTGTACTTACTTGAGATGGAATTGTCTCATGATTCTTCAAAAGTCATAGGAATGCACTCCTCGACCCCAAAATATTAAAGTATCCCAGCAATTTAGATTCCGTGAATGCACTCCTCGACCCCAATCGTTGCTTTGAAATATCACTATTCAACAACATGACTAACTCAATTGACACCGCAGCCACCCCAGCACCCTCCACACAGCCTCAAATCCCAAGCATGCTGCCAAATGACCTGGAAGTCCCCCAAACACCATTCAATCCCACTTCCGAGGTCAATTTTGCTATGAGACCCCAACTTCAGTACAGAACTGTCTAACACCTGCAGGAATATCGTCTGTACTCTCAACCTTGGGTCAAACTTGACTTGAAACACATCGCTCTACAATGCAGAATACAACCAAAAGCGATTTGCGGCAGTGATTATGAGGATTAGGGACCCGAGGACCACTGCCCTGATCTTCAGTTCTGGCAAAATGGTGTGCACAGGGGCTAAGAGTGAAGAAAAGGCCAAGTGGGCAGCCAGGAAGTACGCTCGTATTGTCCAGAAGTTGGGATTTCCGGTGGTTTAGTCGAGCCATTGCTGTAGGCGGTGTTTTCTGAGTTCAAAATTCAGAATATGGTCGGGTCGTCGGATGTGCAGTTCGCACTCCAGTTGGAAGGACTTTACTATGCACACAAACATTTGTGCAGGCATTTCTCTCACTTATTTGCAGTTATGAATCCGAGTTGTTTCCCGGACTGATTTATAGAATAAATCAAATAATCCACCGATATCGCTCGTCAGTTATATAAAGTGAATTTTTGTTAGTAATGTCCATCATTTCAGCCTTAAGAGAAGCAATCTCTAATTCGTACAACTAAAAATCACAATCCACCATCACAAACCTGAGTAAGCTGGCTTTTTTCTATTTTGGGGTTCTTTTCAGGCGTATTTTTAATATTTTGTGCTCTTTTGGCAGAATCGAGTGAGTTGATTGTCTCTTCTAGGCAACTTCCAGCTGGGGAAATGTTGACTGTCATTGCTGTTTTAGTGGTCCCTCCAAATGAATCTTTGAGGATTCTTGTCAGTTTGCTCTCTCGGTAAGAAATATGGGGAGATTTGATAGTCAAAGCATAAATAACTCGTCCCAAGGTCAATAAACTTTGATTTATGGAAGCTGAGAGTTAAAACCACCGCATTACCCGCCTCCCGAATTCTCTGCTTGCTACTCCCTGTTCGGCTACTTTCTTCAGATTCTGGCAAATCCACCTGATGACAGTCAATTAATAAATAAATGCTGAATTGAGTCATCTCCATTTCCAAAATTCTGTCGAATGTGGACAGTTATAGTAAAAATTGTGTGTGATCGGCTTGAAATTAAAAATATAACCAAACCTAGATTTATCATTGCTGAGAGTAGCGGCAGTTATTCTTCGGAGTCAAGCAAGATTGATTTTTTGGTAAAGTTCCTTCTGATTCTTCACAACGACTTCACTAAGCCCTTAATGATGACAGCTCCCTTTCGAAAATATAAATAAAAATAACTTTTTTCATCGAATCCTCAAATACAGAAAGCTTAATGTCACTCTCCTCCTCTTTAGCAAGCAGATCATACAATTCTTCGTTAAAGAGTTCAAGAAATGACAGTTTCATTGATGTATAGCAGTCCTATGGCACATATAGACAGATTGAATACCATTTTTTCAATTTTCGATAAATATCGCCAACGGCACGAGGAATGATGCCTGCACGTGAAAGTACTGGCCACTCATTGTAAGTTTGATCATTATAATCGTCCTCCATTGTGTATGTTTTCCCAGCACCTGTTTGTCCGTATGCAAAGACAGTAAAATTGTAGCCGTTGATAACTTTGGAGATAGCTGGTGTCACAATTGTGCTGTAAATCTCTTCCTGAGATGAGTTTTAATCGAAAATTTTGCAAAATTTGAAATTCTTAGTTTCATTTCCATTCTTATCGGTAATGGATATTGCATTTTCTGAGGTCGTTTTAATTATGTTTTCTGAATTTTGTGTTTCTTCTGAATTTTGTGGTCTATTGGGTTTAGTTATATCGTATAATATAATCTTATTCTTATATAAACTAATAATGGGGAATTAGACATAACAACAAAAACAAGTGAGCTGCAAAATTTTAGTCATTTATATTATTACTTTATTAAGCAACTTACTCGTATATATATCATATGTAACTTTTTGTAAATGATGACGTTTCAGTTAGACTAGGAGCCCGCACACTCGGTAGCTATCGAAAATACAAATAACCCAAACTTTATCCTTCCGATACAGTGATCTGATCACAGGTCTACCCTTGTAAACTGTACTGGAACGGTCAACGTTGGTGAACTCTACCACCCCACATGCACCAAAAAAACGATTTCCTCGCGACTATCTGTTTCAACTCGTCTCGCCGCATTTTAAAACGGTCAGAACTTCTCGATTTGCTGTCTCTTCCTTCAATCTGTGGTATCTGGATGATGCCACATTAGGAGGGTGTGCTGGACACGTAATTCGGATGTCGAACATATCGTCCCAGCTCTGGCTGAGCTCAGCCTTTCGGTCAATTAAACGAAAACCGAGATCATTAATGTCTCCTGTTATAAAAGCGAACATATATTATAGTAAAAAGAATTAGATTCACGTGGATGAAAAATTCTAAAAAAAGTACAGTAAAACCTCTCGAATCTGCTTGTTGAATTTCCTATGGAAGATTCTCGAATCCGCCTGTTTCTCGAATCCGTTTGTCATTAATTTGAAAAATTTTTTATACTTAATTGTTAATCAAATTAATTATTTAAATTACACGCCACGCTGTTTTTTTGAGATAAGTCGTAGTACTGTAGACTTTCTATCAACGAAAATTTTTTTATTTTTCGTTATATTTCTGACAACCCGTCAATGTCTGCTTTACAATTTTCTATAATTTTTTCTGTCAGACTGTAAAAGACGATTTCTTCGAGAGCAATAAACGATCTTAAGTCAAAATCCGACCGATTAAACAGGACTGATATAAAAACATTCAACGCTACAATAATTTCTAAACTCAAATTTAAAGAAATTGATGAGAAACTGGTAGCGTGGATTAGCCTAAAGGAGTCAAAGGGAGCAATTTTATCCGATTCAATAATCATTTCAAAGTCTCTCAAATTTGGAGAAAATAATGGAGCATTTAAAGCAAGCCGTGGGTGGAAAGAAAAGTTCAAGACCCGAAATGGTCTTAAGCTAAGAAAACATCACGGCGATATGGGATCAATTAATCATAATGAAAAATCCATTACTGATTTCAACGACATAACCAGTTTAAAAATTCAACAATATTGATTGGATAACGTTTATAATGCTGATGAAACCGGTGTTTTTTACAAGGCAATTCTTTCGAAAAGTGTATGTACAAAATGAAGACCTGGAATAAAGTTGTCGAAGGATCGATTTTCATTATTAATATGTGCAAAATGTTCCGGAGAAGATAAAAGAATGCCATTGATGATAGGAAGATTTAAAAATCCTAGATGCTTCAAAAATTTTAACTTTGGAAATTATGTTACCTACACATATTCGAACAAAGCATAGATGAACACTGAAATTTTTAATAAATGACTGACTGATTTTGAATTTGAGCTGGCAAGGGAAAAAGAAAAATTTTACTTGTGATTAACCAATGTTTTTCTCATCAAATCATAGTCACTTTGAAGTTTATAGAAATTCTTTTTTGTCTCCAAGAACATCCTCATTGTTGCAACCAATGGATCAGGGAATAATAAAATGTTTTAAAGCTGAGTTAACAGAATTGAAAATAAACAAAATAATAGAAAAGATTGAGGCAGGAGAAAAACATCAGAATGCAATTAATACAATCACCCTTAAATCTGCTGCGCAATTTACTTTCTTTGCTTGAAATAACTTAACTCCCACAACTATTTGAAATTGCTTTCGGCATGCACAATTGATGAAGAAATAAATAACATTAACAAAGATTATGAGAATAATTATGAAGAATTAATTAAAAAATGTGAAATCAATGATGCAATTTTTTATGATAGATTTCTTGAATATGTCTATATTGAAAAAGAAGAACTAATTAAATTTTTGGAAGGGCAATCTCGAGAAGATAAAAAATCTCAACCAGTACTTGATTTTATTTAATGACTAAAATTAGGAAACAAGTGATGTTGAAAAAAAAGTTGAGCTATCGGAAGCTTTTAGACCACTAGAGATCATTAAAACTTACATTTCTCATCAAAAATTCAAATGATGATCACGAAAACATTAATTGTGACCGGTTCACAATGAGATACGGTTGAATACGAGCCGTTAAAAAAATCGATAATTAATATACCGATTTAAAAGGCCTATTAATATAAAGGCAAACGCCCCTTTGGCTCCAACTGTCATCAAATACGGCAGGTTGAGTTACGTCCATCGGAGATCTTCCTAAGGAAATATGGAAATTTCAGCGAGATTTGTTGTTTTGATGATTGACGTGATTGCAATCCTCCTGGAAAGGTTACTCTGTTGAGTGACGAACAATATCAAGAAAGCATTTTTAGAAAAAATTATTATTTTCAATTATGAATTGACAAAAGTATCAAATTAATTGACGGTGTGTACGAATTCCAGAACTCTTTTTCAACCTCTTGTTTTTAATTTTCTTTAAAGAGGCTTCACTTTTTTTTAGATTCTTAAACAAAATATGAAAAAGTTAACACGAGTTTATGAAGAGCCTGGTGGTCAGCTCAAAGACCCCGCGCTGCGTATCGAGTGGCAGTTCCCGCGGAGCACCGCGACCGAGATTCGCTGGAAGAGCCAGCTCGTCTCCCTCCGGTCGGTTTCACTTATTTTCAAAATTAGTTTCATAATTTCTTGCCTATTCTTAAAAATCCGTGAAACTTGAGACTGAGAACAGTTGAATCTTGCAGATAGAGCTTCCTGTATACGGTCGATTGGACACAAACTTCCCTTAGCCCCCTGCAGTTGATGAATCAAGAGTGAAGATATGGGCATGGAAACGTGAAATTGTCCAAGATAAATGCGACGCAATGACTGAAGGAAGAAATGAATCCAATATTATTTTATATTGGATCTATCATCGAATCTCTGTCTTCGTGCTCCGGGAATACATATTGCGGCGTAGCTGAACTGATCCATAGGCTATTGAATAGTCTTTTAGCCACCTAGCCTAGCTAGCATTTAATTTTTTCTTAAAAAACTAGGTATTATTCCATTGTCTGCCCGGCTTACTTAGTCTTTAAAGGTGATCAAAGCATGAAACTATACGCTAAATATAAATCTGAATAATTGGGGACCACTATGAGGAATGCTCGATAAGGACTACTTCTTGAGAATGGATCTTTCCCCTCCTGAGAGGATATAATAAGGTCGGACTTTCGAAGCACCGGCTGCTTTCGAAGCAGACCACACACAACTGTGTTACTAATAATAGCCTTTTCCAGAAAGCTATAGTACTTTATGACCCCGCATAGGCAAGACATAAACTTTATTTTTAAGTGAAGAACAGTTAATGTTAATTAATCGTAGGTAGAGGCTAACGTTCTTCATTATTTTTTTCATTTTTCTTGCGTGTGGGTCCTTCACAGACAATCTGGTTCCACCGCGGAGGACCACTGATGACAACTTCATTTGTCAAATCCTTTTCAAAGCATCGTTGTTGTTGTTGCGTAACCTCGATCTCACATTAGATTATGAGACCAGCAGCTTGCAGAAACAAGAGCGCCCTCCCAGGTAGCTCCTATAGGACCTCCAGGGAGTGAATGACAAATTTTTTGCGGAGTGAAAGAAGACCGGGACAGCGGAATAGATTGGCAGTTTTATGTTCGTCAACACAGCAAATGGGACAAAAGGGGAAGATCGAGATGTCCATTTTATGTGCATAGTGGTTTAATGAGGAGCATCGTTCCACCTTCCCTCAGATTGACAGCAGCCAAACTCGAACCTGTAACAAAAGTCACTCTAACCCGACATCTAACTACTGTGTTACTGTGCATACAAAATGACCAAAAAATGCTGAAATTCAATTAAAAATCCTGAAAAATGCTGACAATTAAAATCGAGGAACTATCCGGAGTGCCACAATTTTTTAACCAAAAAATAGATTTGAAGGAATTTTTTATAGACATGGTCAGGAGTCGGCACCCTTTTTGTGGCAAAAAGCCACTTTTTTTTACTTAAACAGCAATTAAGCATAATTAGTTACCCCGACCTCTCTAGCTTGTAGGAGGCCGGCTGTCCTCAGGCGCTCACTAGCGAGTGCTGGGCGCTTCCATAAGTCCATAATGCACGCCGGAGGCCCCGGTCCGGAGGAAGCTTCTCGAAGCAATAGGCATAGATGGTCCGGAGGAGGAGACCAATAGCCAGATTCATCAATTAGGAGGGAATGTCCGGAACGAAGTTGTGCCAGAGATGTTCTCGTTTCTCGGTCCAGCGAAGACTCCGAGTCGTCCACCAGAGGAGGAGAGTCGTCTACCAGTTTGTTCCATAATTAAAGAGCCGCCATATAAAAAATATTTTGTAAAGAAAAAATGAAAGAAAATTTAAAAATAGAAAGTATAAAATAATTGTCCCTGTATCTCACTGACAATTAGTCATTTTTAATTTTACACAAGAATTAAGACTTTCGTCGGTTAGCTAACTCATCAATTTGAGAAGTATGAATGATTTGCAGCATATTTGAAAAAAATTTGTCCTAATATGATTCATATATAATGCGTTCTACATAAATTTATTTATAACCCCCAAGCTTGCACAACATGGCAAGCCCAGCACAAACAGTCACAACTAATTAATCAAATGAAGGAGCAAGGAACGAAGGGATTGCTTGTGCCGATCAACATTAGCCTCCAAATCTTCATTACAGCCATCCGTCTCCAAAGAGAAATGGGGAATTTCTGGTATGTCCAGTTCCCATTTGTCAGCCTCCTACCGTAGCTCACCGCACTTCATTTGAATCCGGACGGGTTTCTTGCATAATGGAGATTCTTCATCGGTAATGTGATCAGGGGAGGTAGGAGGTACCCCTTTCGACATCTGTGTCGTGCCAGATGGACTCGTCGCCTCACGGGTGGGGAACGTTGACAAGATTTGACCCCGGCTGAAAACTTGGTTCTATCGGATTCGAACCCACGACGTTTGAATTCCAACATCCATAGTCTTCAGCCACTGGTTCTATATAAACACCATTTGGTTTCAAAAGCTCTTTCACCAATTCTACATGAAAAGTTAAATATAGTTATTAAAACCATCAACAAAACTAAAGCAAACAGCAAGTATGATCGTCTGTTTAGAAAATTTTGCTATGAGACTAAAGAAACACATGTCAGTCTTGTGCTTCCTCCGGATGAAGGTAGTTCGCAGGATCGTCCGGGAGAGTCATGTTTATAACTAAATATTTATAAATTAAATAACACCAAAAGGCAACTGTTCAACTGTCCACGACAAGCCACATCCGTCGAAATGAGAAAGTTAACACCTCCTTTCTAAACTAACTAAAACACAAAAACCTGAAACTCACTCAAATTTTCATTCCTTCTACTTTCCCCAGAATGGAAGGGCAGTGATTTAAACTTGCTGGCAAAAGGACTCCCAGCTGAAATACACCAATTAAAATACAATTATATATCCCAACAAAATAAGCATGCAGATTGTCCCAATCAAGCTTAGTCCTGCGGAATATAATCGCCCGATCTATCCCAAGTCTCTCAATCGTCCTCACTACGTATATCCCCATCAGTAACTTGACCCCTCGAGATCTCTCGTCTGAATACTGCCATAAAAATACAGGAAATATCTCGTGTCGGGTCATTTTGTGTACTCTATCAGTCGCGATTGGATTCGCAAATGTCATGTAATCTCGGTCCTCATCCGCGTCCACAAAACAAACCCGCAATGAGCACAACGCGGATTACAATCTGATGAACCGTCTCGGGAACACTGTCCTCTCTCTTGAGGTCGATGAAGGTGGCAAACGGCAGTCTTTGATTAGCAAATCGACGAATTGATGGATTGTGCAGTGTGGCCGAACAAATTATATTTTGACGACGAGTTGTGTTTGTTGGTAATAAAATGTTTTGGTAATACAAGCACACTCTGTCTGAACTGTTGATCAATGTGTCGGCTTCGTCTAGAATCAGGAATTTGCATCCCAGCGTATTGAGAGTGTCCGAATCCAAAAATTCCTTCAATTTACCCACCGTGGCAACAACAATGTGATTCTAATCTCAATAATTATATATACTTGTCCCACTCTACACTCATTCATCTGTTCTTCGACACTCCCCCCTCCAGTCAGCGACAAACAACTGCAGGAATAAGCCAACAACACAACTGAATGTTTGGCAAATATGTCCAAGTCATTCAATTGGGCAAAAGTCTGACCTGATTAATCGTACTAACCTACCTGAAGGACTAACTCTCGTGAAGGCTACAAATAGTGATAAAACACAGACCTCAATAATGAAGGCTAAAGGAGATCTGGGACTCCTCGAGGCTGTATGAGAAGGGGACTGTGCGACCATCTGTTCCAACTGAGAAGGGTAATTCTATTGGAGTGACCAGAAATACATACCGATGAAAATGGTCCAAAATTAGTACTAACGCGACAACACTTTAATTTAATAAATCGATTCAACTTTTAAAGCACTGGCAGGATAAAATGTTTCAAATTTTAAATTTTTTGGAATTTCAAAAGCCAAACCGAGGTCCCGGCCTAATTATGAGCAGGTAAACACTAAAACCGTTTTTGGTGAATCGAATAACACCCAAATCTCGGTCAATGAAAGACCCGACGACATCGTGGATACCATATTCCTCTCCATATGTCATAAATTGTCGGTTCGTAGACTTTTTGGCAGTGCTACCATATCCAAAACTAAATCTATCAAGTCCAATGCACAGTGCAGCTTGTCTGGTCGACCAACCAATTCGACATAGCCCATCATTCTTAACTACGATAACAATTATTGGCCCCACCAGTGTGATTTGTCCCAAACGAACAACGACAGCCTGTCCATCGATTGCCTACTGCACAACACTCGAGTCCTTCCATTCCTAAGAATTAGAAATAGTCCTCAACTCAAGTCGGGGTCACAATCAGCTTTATTCCACTCACAACGCGACTTTTCTGTGGTTGAATGAGTCACTCCAGTGGAAAGTGACTCGAAAACTACTTGCAAGAGTGGAATACAGAAGGCCTAGAAGGTTTGGAGAAAGGAATACAGCAGTATAATTACTCCCATTCTAGTTTGTAGATGGACTTGGCTATTTCCGGAATTACACCCATTTCTATCAGCCATTTCACAGACTAATGACTACCTTCAAAAGCAGTCATTCCCACGAGACAGGTTACAATTGTATATACTATTTAATTTAATAAAATTGATCAAATAATATATTTTATTAAATATTTTTTTCATATCTATTGATATTGCTGGGTTTTTAATAGGAAATGACAAATTATACAACTCCCATTGCAATTAAATACGCTGGAAGCGGAATTGTTGCCGCCGATATTCGAGAAACTATAAAGACTGCGCTTCAATCAAATGTATGTTGGTTATTTACTTAATTTAGTCGATACTAATATAATAAAAGTCATTCAGATTATTGCAGTTTCGGGAAGCTTTTCAAATTTGCAGAAATATCGGAACTTTAGAACTATCGTCATGTAATTTTCTATATTTTAGCATCAATATTTCTTTAATATATATTTTCAACAATTAGGAATTTTTTAATGTAGTAGAATATTGGTATTTTGAACAAATAATTTTTAAACCTCATAAAATTCCAGGTTATTAAAGTTTTTTGAGTTTTTTAAAAGTGATTATTTTTTTACTTTAACAATTATACCTTAATCATTGATCGTGCCGACATCGCATCAAGTTCTCAAAGGATATATTTTATAGGGTCAATAGGTTTGTTGGGACACAATTATGTCTACAGGAAAATATTCGTTTTGTTTTAGACAACTAAAAATTATGGGAATTAAACAAAAATATAAGAATATCATTAACATAATTGAAAGAGAGAATATAAGATAGGAAAAATTGGGAGGGAGAGAATACATTTGAAAAAGACAAATAAAATGTATTTGATTTCAGAAGTGGGAGCAAAATTTCAAAAAAATTAAGCATATTAAATAGCAACAGCCTTTATGGTTTGTCTCCAAATTTAATCAGTTTGAATTATATATACTAAGTATAATTTGTTTAACTTGATTGATAAATGGACCGTTTTAGGCTTGACATCTTGTCTGCAGTGGGACCTCATTATTTGTAATCATGGTACAGAATTCTCCCGCACTTCGTTGCTAAATGGTCAACAGTCATCGCTTTCCATTTACAGTCTTTGCACTGTTTCCGTTGACCATTACGTTTTTATCCAGCAAATATGAGAACAACCCTTCTGATCGGGGAGAGTTATTCCCATATTTCAGCCACGTTGATGACGACGATACGTCAATGTGCGGGTTGTCCAGGCTGGTAAAGAGAATCTTGTGAAAGACTTTTAAGTTGATCTTTTTAATTAGGGATTCCCTCTGAAGTTTGATCAACTCATTCACATTAACTTGGGTAGCATTCAGACCATACCTAGCCGACACGTAGTTTTTTATAGTCCCAAGGTGTGTACCACGCGTTTTTTCAAAAGCAATGATGACAACCTTCCTTTGGGATAAACTTGACCTACTTCACAAGGTGTCGTGCATCTTAGTAAGAATTCATTCACTTAAGTGTACGACGTTACTCAGTCCACGTTTTAACTGCCCGCAAGACAAGTATAATCTCTCCTTATTGCTTGCCAACACGTCGATGGGATTCTTTCGGAGTATTCTTCAGACAATGAGGTGGTGTACTCGTTCAAGGCATGAAATAAATTTCGTGAATTGAGGCAAGTTTTGCATTACATTGCTGCCCCTTTTAAAAAAACCTACTACGATACCCCTAACTACACACTTCCTCATTTCAAGTGTGATTAATGAGGCTGGACTTTCAACTAAGCCAAGATACTTATACTTTTGGTGCTCCTCCAAGACTTTGAATAGGTCACCACACACAGTCGCCGACTTGTTGTATTCAAGCTCCAGACACAGGCCCTTCATAAAACCTTCCAAGGCTTTGCCCATTGAGAGGAGGGTCTCTGAAGACCAAGCGAACAGTTTAATGCCGTTTATGAACATGATATGGTTGATGTTAAAACACATTCCGTCATGTTCGATTGACTTTTGTTTAAATTGGGCAGTGAGGACTTTACTCGACGGTTCTAAGCAGAGGACAAACAGCCACGAAAACATGCTGTCGCCCTGTAATATGCCCCTCTCTAGCTTAATCTCGCTTATGGCACGTACCTGTGCATCACAGTTGCAACAAATTTGATAAACTATGAAGGCAACTTGAGTCTTCACAGACACTCAACAAAGTAGGCATGGTCAACCGAGTAATATGCCTTCTTCACATCCACCCACATTGATACTAGTAAGTTTCCGTGGGCTCCCGCAAGGTATTTGTTGATCAGTGCCTGCTCCTTAACTTCCTGGCAATCCCATCGAGTACCTAACTGGTTCTCGGACAGAATTCCATTCACCTACATGAAATTTCTGACTTCAGTAGTCACTACCTTAGTCATCAACTTGTACAAATTAGGCATACAGGTAATCGGACAATAATCTGTCGGGACGGAAGGGTTATCTACTTTAGAAATCAGATAAGTGACCCCAGTACATAACCACTGTAAAATCGAGCCAGGGTTAAAAGTAAACTGATTCCGAAATTTGTTTCTCAATTAAGAAATAAAAATGACCCAAATTCCTACAAAAGTCTACAACTCCGATACACAACTAAATTAATTCAGGTTGAAAAAACCACGTGTACTGAGAGGGAATTTCAAAAATTCTCTTTTACTTTTGTAAATCCGTATGATCAACAGATTTTCTGACTTTAAAAAACGTCACAGAAAATCTACAACAGTCTACGACTCCGACTTGTTTCCTCTCTCAACCACCGTACAAAATCCTCCAACTTTTAGAAAATACTAAAAAAATTTTTCCCGTAACTAGGAAAACACTAAACACCAAACAAAGACATTCCTCGAACAAGCAAACACTCTTATTAACCAATACGCAAAAATTAGCCAAATGAACACAACAAATTAACCACATTCCAAGTCCCTTTTTAGACAAAAAACAATCAGACTTAATTACTATTTACTTTTGCCAAATCTACTAGTTGGTCAAAAATACCAAAAATTCACACTTGCCAAGGAAGCTTATGGCCTTTGTAAATACGATCGGAAGAATTAGGCCCATGGAGGCTGAAAACACTATCAGACATTATAAACTCATCGTTAAATTCTGATATGATACCGATGACATAGAAAAAGTCAATCATTATCCAAATCTTTAAACTAAACAAAAATCGTTCAGAAAAATCTGTCTCCTCTCGGTAATTTCAAAAATTCTTGAAAAATTCATTCTTAGCTCAATTAAACACACATTCAACCTATCCAAATCGCAACATGGCTTTTGCCCACAACATTCAACAACCACTGACCTCACGACTAACGAATTACATTGCAGGCAGATTTAACAATTACTCCTCACATCAAAGAACAATCCTGGCGTCAATATAAACCACTTGCTCCCTTACAAACCATATTAGTGCTTGCACCCAAATGACTTTTCTCATCCCCTGGGCCATCTCAATCGTCTCCCCTCCTTGTGGGAGCGGCCGGCCTCCATCGCTCGCTTTTTACTTGCTGGTGGTTTTCTACAAGATTGCGAAACCGGGGATAACTAACTAACGTGAAAATTAAACCATTCGTCTGATAGAGAGTAACAATCTTTAGAAAACCTAGTGCTTTGTTAACTAATGTCTTTCAGAAGGTACGAAAACTAGATCCCTAGATTATCTCCCTACCCAATCCTTTAAATTCTTTAGATATAAAGTCATGATTCTGAAAAAAATATAAAAGATAATTATAAATCAAGTCTTTTGGCAAGGGGAATAGCTTCTCCAAACTTTTCACGTCTTCTCTTAATTGCTGTAGTATTTCGCAACCGTTGTTTCAACCTTCTCTCATTAGCAACAGTCAAATTATGAAGACTGGTCATTATCTGATCTTGCCGTTTCTTATATTTCCGAGAAGTGATCTCTCGACTGGCATCCGCAAACATGCGGTTAAACACATCGGCCCCTACGACAGTCTGGATATCCTCAAAAGACTGGGCCAACACTTTCCCCATGTCAGAGTCTGAATTATATTATCATGCAAATTATATTACCTTTCGCACTGGACTTATCACACATTTCTCGACACAAAATTCGGAGTACGAAAAAGAGAACATCCCCATCATCCTCCACTCCGGGAAATGATCCCAACCAACGATAAACAGCCTTCCTCTACGACACATGACAAATATCGACTCACCCCAACTGTCTCCCCTTTTCCTAGTGACTGAACAACCCACTTCCGAACTAAAGACAACACCATAGAAAGTGTCTTCCTATCGTCAACTAAACGACAGGCCCAGTCCAACAAACGAGTAATCTACAATTACAAACCAGATATACATTCTCCCCCAACTCCTGTGTCATATCGCACGTGTCCAAATCCTCAACCAAGTCTCCGACAAAGCACATAACCTGCAATACATCAAAAAACCATGCCTTTTCTGTACTCCCATCAAATACAGCACAATAAGCATTCACAATATCCCGTGATAAAATCAGCAAGACCCGAGTACACAAATTCCGTATCCAACAATGCGGATGAAGTAAATATTGCCGGGAAAAGTCTGGCAAATAAAATCAATAAAAACTCCAAGTGGCGATACTGAATATTTACAAATCTTGTCTTTCTTATTCGTGTTTCTGCACGATTATTTTTATTTAATTCTTACTTCAATTATTGAGTAAGAAAATTTCTTTGATACAAAAACGAAATGCTTTTTTTGTATGATTATGCGTTGACTTGTGTGGTCAATCGATCCCGAATGAAAGGTAAACTGTCACAAACGGGGAATGCAGGAAAACGTTTATTCTAGTATCAGAGCTGAATCAAACGTCACTGAGGTATGGAAAAATGTTGAATAGAGATATAAAAACATACGAATGATCTGAATAAGAAATAAAAACAGCTCAATTGTTAGAATTAACTAAAGATTGACAAATTAATTAAAATATTGTATCAGACTAAAACTGGCATTGATTAGTTTTTTTACATGTAATTTAAAAGCTAATTCGGTAAAAAATTCTGCCGTCAAACCCATTTTTGCCATTATAGGACCTACGGATGTGATTAAGGGACTCGATTTGACTTGAAACTTAAATTAATGTAGAACTTGGAAAACCAAGAGCAGTGTTTCTTAACGAGGTCTCGAGAAATAAATTATAAAATAGAATGTCGTTTATTAATCAAAAAAACAGAAACCAAAAGAAAACAAGGAAAGATTGTTAACGAGAAGATTAAACGAGGCATCGAAGTGTCTTTTTCAATGCGTATCACCAATTATTGTTGGTGTCGACAACTGTTCTCCGAGACCGTCCGGATCGTGGGCACAGAAGATTCTTGCAAGCTTTCTAGCCTTCCGTCAAGTTGTACTCCATAAGCCAGCTTCAATGTGAACCTATCTTTTCGATTGTCAATCCAAAATTGACATTTTAACCCTAGAATGGATACCTTTTGTTTAGAATAAAATATTATCAGATAATTATTTCTTACAGTCGTGTTAAGTAGAAATTTTTATGCTTCTCGAATAATGCATCATCGTAGAGCTCATTGCTCGAAAAATCGTCAAAAGACCTGCTCTCATTGCTGTTCTCTAATCTCTCATTTCTTTTCTAATTATTTTTCATTTCAATTCTTTATTAATAATTCTTTTTCATATCACCCCTTTATCAGTCAATCTTATAAATGTCCCTTGCAATCTCAGCGCTTGCCCTCCGAAGCCCGTATCCGTTCAAATCCCCCGCCTCCGTCTATGTGTTATCGAATGTCTCGATCTGCGCCGTGCACGGAAGATACCAAAAGCCGGTAGAATTGCTGTCGTTGACTCGCTCACTAAGGCCATTGTAAATACCCTTGATTCTGACCAGCCTACTGATTGGTTGAAATTATTTTGCTTCGGAGCCATGACTATTGCATATCTCAAAGGAAACCTAATTCGAAGCCACGTGCTTCACAGACTTCGCTATTAAAAGAAAACCTTATTCTCTTTGACCAAAATCCATACATAGTTCTTTCCATTCCTTCCGTTGTATCTGAGCCCTGTTCAAGGAATAAATATGAAAATGCTAACCTTCGTAATAAAGACCACTCCAAGCTTATGGAAAATGATAGTTGTCCGCCTTGTGGCTTCTGATGACATTCTTCTACCTCCGTCCAACTTAAACACTTTGCGGCTCCTAATGCCCTTTGAAATCGTCTTTCCAAAAATATATGGTGTTAAATATGCACACGAAAACAATAAAAGATTCTTTTTAAATAACCACAAAATTAAATACTGTCGGTCCATTTGAGTAACTCAATCTTAAAAATGTATGAATAACAGAATACAAAGACGTCAACGTTAAAGTCAGAGTCGACAATCGTCGCAACCTGAATAAGGCTCACATTCCCAAAAGAATTCGGAAATACGTCCACATCTTTGTCTTGTTCATAGTAAAACACGGTCTCTCTGGCACTGTTCAGTCCCCTAACCAGAAACTTGGCATCAATCACTAATCTAATCTCGTAATTAATTGGCCGGTCTCTCAGAATCAACAAAAATCTAAACAGTCACAAAACATTCCCACCTTTCGACAGCAACCTCATTTTCAAAATTGATCTCAAAAAACCCATTTTTCACAATTTTGATTCCAGAAATTTTAATTTTACTACTTTTAGCAAACCCGATTGCCCCCATACAATCAACACTGTGTCCCCCAGGGTAGTAGTAGACACATGACTTGATAGGAATGTCTACCAGGCATGACGCCACGATCTTATTCTACCCATAAAAACAGGAAACTCACTCTCAATTCCTGAACCTTGTAATTATACGACGAAGAGAATCCGTAGTGGTCAAACACTTCCGATTTCTCTAAGATCGGCATCCCTTTCGAATCCTGAAAATGAAATTTTCTCCAACAACAGCAAAGACGTGCATCAGGTCGTCAGTGGGTTCCAGCTGTCTCTCAAAATGGAAGTAGTCGATGATTTTCTCCAGCATATTCCTGTTGGGAACTTTTTTTCTTCCCCGTAAGGAAATTGATGTCTGGTGGTTCAATTTAAAAAGCTCACAAATATAAAACGTTGTATAGAAAATCATGAGAATGATCAATATTTTAGCTCTGGAAGTAATGATCATTTTAAGGTCAAATAAATTATTTTTTATTTTAAAGATATTTAAAGGTGAAATAATTTATTTTTTTAAAGATATTTGTATTCTCCCATTGGAAACATTTACTATTTTTTT
>NW_021834066.1:27500-31991 GCF_006345805.1 Octopus sinensis | reverse complement strand
AAAGAGAAAGAAAGAAAGAAAGAAGAAAGAAAGAAAGAAAGAAAGAAAGAACGAAAGACGAAAGGAAGAAAGAAGGAATATACAAGGAGTTTTCGTCAACTGACATACTATGAGTGCTAAGTTTAGTTTCACTAAAGCTCCAGCCTGAACAGCAACTGAAGAGTGGTGCTGAAAATACCTATACATACATACATATATTTATTTCGATAAAGCAACATATCTATGTTTGTATGTGTATATATATATAATATATATATATATATATATATATATATATATATATATATATAATATATATTTCTTTATTGCCCACAAGGGGCTAAACATAGAGGGGACAAACAAGGACAGACAAAGGGATTAAGTCGATTACATCGACCCAGTGAGAAACGCAGAGTAGATGAAACTATGGCGACTGAAGAAGGGGAATTTTCCTTGTGTTATTTTTCCTGTACTCAATTTTTTGTTGTTTAAGAAAAATGTCCAGTTCCTTGTATTTGTGTTTATGTTTTCGTTCCTCATTGTGTTCGGCGTTTTTTTTTTTTGTGTCCTTTACCCTTATATGCGTGTATATATACATGTAGAGGTAGGTACGTACATATATATGCATGTTTTATTTATATATATATATATATATATATATATATATAATATATACACACAGACACACATACTGAGTGGTAAGGTTTCAAGAAGTAGTATAGCAGTCGATCAGCTATGAGAGAAAAGATATTATAATAAAGACAAATCTTGTGTACTACTACTACCCAGGGTTTCTCGGTGGAAATATTAATTTATTTCGCCATTTTTCATGCTGTTCAAAGCAACAAGACGGTTTGTTAACTGCATTCGAAGCAGTTGATGTTTGAATGGAAAAGCGTATCTAGAAAAAGGGAGAGAGAAAAACACAGAAGAGGTAAACTAACCCTACACGAAATACAGCCAGTACCTTACGCGTATCAAAATTACAATAGCCAAACAGAAATGTTTGTTGATGTGTCCGTTGGCCTAAAATGTATTTTTTTAAATGCGGACATAAAGAAAATATCTCGTTCCTGGAATTTACTCATTTATTGGAGTTTTTAAAGTTTTTATATGATATTTTAAGGAGGAAACATATCAAGCATCTTTTTGACCCGGTAATTCAGGGCTAGTCTTGGTTAGGATTTTCCATTTGATGTTCTAATTGATGTTTTCGTCTTTAAGTTTCCAGATTAATTCCGAGAGGGTTGTTGTATGTCTCTTCTCGCGGTGCCTAAAGGTCGGAAGATGGTTACAGTATCTGTATTTGACTTTTAATATGCATAATGCAATTAAGGATAATGGATAAAGCCAAGTGTCGGACAGCCAATAAGTTTTATATCATATCACTAACGTCACCATGTGTCCGTTGCTAAGACATTTAAGACAAAATGTTAATGGCAGCTAAATGAAAGCAAATAGTACAGGATGGAGACAATTATCATAGTAAGCAGTGACAGCGCTATGAAACTGGAATGATTTGTTACTTCCTACTGAGGTGTTCATATATCTCAATGGAATTATCCTGGGATTAAAACACTTGCAGCACATTTTATATCATTACTGCCACTACACCACAAGGCTGGATATAAAATATACATGGTCAACTTCTTGTAAATTGCTGTAAACTTTATAAAGTACATCTACCAAACATCATTCTATTTCTCCTTCAATATTTTGACAAAATGAATCATAATACAACTGGCAACTATAGCGGAATCAGAGAGGAAAGTTTAATAAGACGTTAGTGACATTTTCATGAACAGAAAGTTTCCTCTGCATTTGTCATGTGTATTATTTTTTTTACTACCCTCAGTTATAAAGTGAATATTTGATTTATTTGCCAATTTTTTTTAAACTTTTACATCGTTAAAACATATGGCAGAAGGTCGTCCATTTTTATCTTTTTATTTTTTATTTTTTGACCATATACCGATTTGCTTTATTGTTTTAATGATGTAGTTGAATTTGTTTGCTTTTTATTATTAATTTTTATTTTCTCAGAGTGAACCAAATTTATAATTTCGTTTTCCTGCGGCAAAACTCAAACAACAAAGGTTTCAGGATTTGAATCAATTAACTTTTTAACTTTATTTTATGTCTGTTGTTTTAAATTAATCGCTAATGCTTCTAAGCCTCCTTGGTAAAAGCCCCAGGCATGCTTTTGCTTTCGCTTCTCTTATGCAAAACTGTTATATTAAAAGATGAAAAAAATATGCGAAATAGCTTTAACAACATCAAGAACACCAACACCAGCTAATACAAAAAACTTATCCATCATTTATTATTTGATTACCAACCAAATATTCCTGGCATCTATTAAGGAAAATCGCATTCTGCTTTGTCTTAAGATTTGCTCGGTTTTACAAGTGAGGTAATTTGGTAATTTTATAATATGAATTTTTTTTTTTTTACTTGAGTAATATAAGGTAGAAGTGTTGCGAAATGAACTATTATGAAGACTTCACTGCCTCTACGTTTTCAGCTTACTAAAAATAGGTGGAAAGCACCCTCACATCTCACCCAACTTCTCTAACAGAAGGAAGGACACATTATATAAAAATGACTACGATAATAATAATAATAATAATAATAATAATAATAATATAATAATAATAATAATAATAATAATAATAATAATAATAATGATAAATATTAATCATAATAATAATAATAATAATAGCTACCCAACTTTTCCCTAAAACAAAGGTGGTGGTGGTGGTGGTGGTGGTGGTGGTGGTGGTGGTGGTGGTGATGGTGATAATGATAAAAATAAAAATAATATGCTGCAGCTGCTAATACTAAATACTACTAACACTACATTACCACTACAACTACTACTATTATGATAGCACCCTTACCACTACCTCCACCCACGCTACTGTTGCTGTTGCTACAAACACTGCTGCTACTACACATAAGAACAATAATATCAGTGATATCAGTGATATCAGTGATGATGATGATGATGATGATAATAATAATAATAATAATGAAAGGAAACGGGTGGAACCTCCTCCTCCTCCTCATGAGCTGATTAATGATACATCTAGTGATGGTGTCACAATAAAAACACTGGTAATTGCGCGACCTGATAATCGCTACCACATATGAGTGACAATGAAAACACAAAATATTGTGAATAACGGTGGTAATGAAACTGAAGCCAATGATGGTGACAGTGTTACGCCCGGTAGGCTCAGAGATTCTGGTCCGGCTCCAGCCTGTCGATATCCAGAAAGGGACTACCACACACGGTGTAGATAGAGCAAGCAAATTAATGCTGTGGTCATGGAGTGTTACTATATGAGCAGCTCGGTAGATGAAAATGGTGCTCAAATTAGGTGTTACCGACAACGTATGTATGATCATTGGAGAGAAAAGGGATTGTTTCAACTCGAGGAATAGAGACTATATGTGATCAAGCTAGAGTAATAAGGAAAAGATTATTGGTTCTCAGAAGTAGAGCTCGAAGCTATCAAAAGACGGGTCATAGAAAATAAGAGCAGAGATAGCGAGGAAAATACAGGTCTTAGTAATAAGAGTAATCTCATAGCACAAGAAAGGAGCAGTAGTAGTTTACTTGATGAGAGAATATAGCTGATCTAAAAGAAGACAGTAAAACTAATGGCGACATGACAGATGAACAAAAGGCAATCTACGACAGAATAAAAGCAAACTACAGGAGAACGTTAGCAACATTATTCGCAACCTTAAAAAGGTTGATCGATGGAAATTGAACCAAGAAACGAAAAATGTCAATAAAATTCTGAAATACATCGAAAGAAACAGCATCACAGAAACAAATAATTTGATCAAGGCAGCAAGTATTGTCGTAGCAGAAAATGTGGGAATGCTATATCTAGATAGAGATAGATATAGCATGCACAGCAGACAACAAGGTATACGATAAGGAAGAAAGAAAAGTCGGGAGATATGACAGGTTAGCTTGGGAAGTCTTAAGCAGTTGTGGTCGATGAAAAAGGTAGCAGTAATACCAATAATCGTCGGAGCACTGGGAACAGTGAGCAAAAATCTCGAGAGGTACGGGGAACAAATATGGGCTGCAATAAGGGTGGAGCACTTACTGAAGACAGCACTACTTGGAACCACCCGAATACTCCGGAAGGTGCTCGTAAAGTAAGAGGTGTTACCTTAGTTCACTGGTTGTGAACAACTGACACTTATATAACGGCTAAGATCCAAGCACTGCAAGCAAACGACTTGAGAAAATATATTTATGGGGAGAAGCTGTCAGCAAAATGTAGACCAGTGCGTGGAATTTGGGATGAAACAATTTCACAGATCGTTGCTGAATGTTGCAAGTTGGCATAGGCCAGAAATAGAGGCATTATCAAGCTGTGAAAGATTTAGACAAGAAGCTTTGTCAAAAATAAGGATTTGAAGAAGGAAGTATATGGTACTATTATCGACTTGAAAGTGTATTTGATTCGGAAATATGTAAGATTTTGT
>NW_021834066.1:0-25000 GCF_006345805.1 Octopus sinensis | reverse complement strand
ACGTACCTGTAACATAGCGGTCCGGCCACAGAAACAGATAGAATAAGTAACAGGCTTGAAAACAAAAACAAAAAAAATACAAAAGGAAGTACCAGAGTCGATTTGCTCGACTAAAAAATTCTTCCAAGCGGTGCCCCAGCATGGCCGCAGTCTAATGACTGAAGCAATTAAAACAATTAAAAAGTAAATAAATTAACGAAAAACATCAAATCAGTCTACTTATAGCAATACTACAACTAATAAGGCTAACAACAACAACAACAACAACAACAACAACAATAATTATGTTGTTATTTGCTTTTAACAGTGAAAGAGGCAAGAGGAGAAAATATAATATAGAAACTGCCTGAAGTAAGTGTTTCGTAATTGGAACACCTGCTCGTTAGATTCGCCAATATTCCAACCAATTTACATGAAACTATTCTTCAATACAGGCGTTAACTTACTCCCCCCAAATACGCCACACATATACACACACATATGCACATGCACACACACACACACACACACGACACACGCGCGCATGCTCGCGTGCACAACACGAACACGCATACACACTTCATGCAACCAGACTAATTGCAACTGTGCAATTATTATATTTCAATGATAATGCTTTGACCTCTAAATTTATATTTTGACATGGCGGCGGCGGCGGCGGCGGCGGCGGCGGCGGCGGCGGCGGCGGCGGCAGGTGGGGGTGGGGGGGGGAGTGATGATGATGGCGGCGGCGGCGGCGGTGGTGGTGGTGGTGGTGGTGGTGGTGGTGGTGGTGGTGGTGGATGGTGGTGGTGGTGGTGGTGGTGGATGGTGGTGGTGGATTAGAAGTGAGAGAAAAACAAAAAGGACAATGGTGGACAATGGTGGTGGTATGGTGGTGGTGGTGGTGGTGGTGGTGGTGGTGGTGGTGTGGTGGTGGTGGTGGTGATGGTGGTGATGGTGATGGTGGTGGTGGTATGGTGGTGCTGGTGGGTATGGTGATGGTGGTGGTGGTGGTGGTGGTGGATGGTGATGGTGATGATGATGATGATGGTGATGATGATGATGAGAATGATGATGATGATGATTGATGATGATGATGATGTGATGATGATGATGAGAATGATGATGATGATGTTGAGGGGAAATGACAATAGCAGCAACAACTATAATCACAACAAGTGTGATAATTTTATTGTTTCTTCAGGAAATTCCATTCCGTAATTGTTTTTTTTTTAATTTTTCTATGCAGTATTATTTATTTATTTGCGTTTTTCTTTTAATTTTTTATTTCACTAGATATTGTTGTTTGTTATCTAATTGGCAAAGCCCTAATTTAAAAGCGATATTTATTCACTACGGAGCCCCAGCATGGCCGCAGTTCCCGAGTTCATACTAGTAAAACAACAAAAAGATTGTTACTGAATCCTTTTCTGGATGTTTCTCTGAATATGTGTGAGTTTTTGCGTAAGTACTTAAAAAAGGCAGCTGATATTGATTTCAAATTCCAAATTTCGATCCTAGATGCACAGCTAGTACTTATCTTATCGACCCTGAAAGGGAGGAAAGGCAAAGTCTGTTTCATCTACTCCGCGTTACGAAGGTACAACGAAGTCGCTTTCTTGTCCTTACCTTCGAAATGATGTTGTTGATGAAACATGCTCTTTGTCTATCTACTTATCCTCTTTGTGATTTTGATAATAAGAAAACTATACAAATGAATCCTTCGAATTTAACTAAATTCTATATTTTTTATGCAACTGAAGTTTGCTCTACATTTAAAAATTGATGTAATATTTGCATTGTTCAATTAAATGGAGTCGCATGAAACGATCGTACTGCATTACCTCTGGATATCTTTGTTACTTATTTTGATTAGATTAGAATCACCCCATTTTGAATTATATGGATAATACCATACTAAATTCTGGTGCCTTTAACTTAAGTACCATATTCAACTGAATCTCTCTCTCTCTCTCTCTCTCTCTCTCTATATATATATATATATATATATATATATATATATATATATTCAACTATTCAGCATCGTGCCAGAATTTGCGAAAGTCGATGTGGAGATTTTCAAAAAGCGTCGGGACAAATTTTCATCTGAGATACCAGATAAATTCACATCGAGGCAGAAGGCACAAAGAATAGCTCCATCCAACTCGCAATCTCCCCAGAAACAATGCAGAAAAGAAACCCAAACACAGTGAAGGGGTTGCTCCGGTATGGTCTGTCTCAGCCTCTCTCTATATATATATCTTTATATATAAAAGAGAGGTTGTGTGTCTGTCTACGATTTAGATCCTAACTACTCCCACATTTTGCGGTGCAGTTTAACCAAAACGGGTATCTTATAGTCGTGATTCATATCGAGCCCTTCTGGGTATTAGCGCGCGTCTACGATGAGTCTACGATTTTAAAAATAATTTACCATCATTTTTTCCATTTTAATGCATTTTTTCACTATTATATAAGGAAGTAACTCTCTAAAAATGTCTACAATGATGTTATAGTTATTTCCCTTACAAACCCGAGCAACGCCGGGCGATACTGCTAGTATAAATTATATATATATATTATATATATATATATATATAGATATATATATATATATATATATATATATATATATATATATATATATCTGCATCCATACGATACTACGTGTATGTTTCGATAAATGTGTTTTAATCTACCACCTCACGTTTCTTGAGTGTTTCTAGAAACAATACAATTAAACAAGACTACAAAACTAAACAGAAATACATCAGATATTTGCTTGTGAGCACGTCATATGATAGATGATAACTGTTAAGAGAAAATAAAACGTCTAAATTATAAACGCCATCTTTGAGATATATGTAAGTTCGACATCCGGTGCTTCTGTGCTACTGCCTAAAAGCCTGCACAGGTGTTAGAGTCTAAATGAGGCATCACAGATTGATGACTGTCGTGTTTCCATTAAGAAATACATGGAGGGATCAAAAGCAGTCTTGCGTGTCTAGTTTACAGCAGCCTGGTCTTTCCTTTTGAGAGGTGGGTGAAGAATAGAGAAATGTTTTATCATTTATCGAGCTTAGATTTTGCTGTCTTTAGTTACTTGATGTGAATATTATCTACTCTGCTGGGTAAGCATTCATCATTTTCGCTCGAACAATGCTACACGTCTACATACAAACACACACGCATATATATATATATATATATTATATATATATATATATATATATATATATATATATATATATATGTAGATAGTGTAGATAGATAGATAGATAGATAGATAGATAGATATAGATATATATACATATATACATACATATATATAATATATATACATACATATATACATTTATATATATATATATATATATATATATATATATATATATATATATATATATATATATATGTATATATATATACCTTTTCATACATTTATATACACACATGCACACAAACACATATATAAGTACATGTATGTAATGTATATATGTATATATTTAAAGGAAATTTAAGGGATCTGTTCAATATCGTGGCCAGGACCCCAGATCTTTCTAGTTAACTAAATAATTTGAAACTTCGTGTACTCATAGAGAGTGGAACTAGTTTATTCGCCAGTTGGAACTAGTTTATTTGAGAAAAATCTATTTTATGACTTTAATCGTAGATTAAAACTGCGAATTTTAACCAATGAGATTGCTTGTTTTTCATATGTAAACGTACTACTGCGAATCTGTTAGTGTGACGTGAAAGCAGTTTTGACGTAGTCTGCTCTCTCTTTGTAATTCTGTCTGCCTCCCCCTCTCTTACTATATACATTTATCTTGCTTGAACTCATTGAAATAGAACGTCCTCCTTTTTTTTCTGTCTGTCTGTCCTTTTCCTCTCTCTCTCTCTCTCTCTCTCTATCTATCTATCTATCTATCTATCTATCTGTATATATGTATGTTCATATATGTATGTAAATATTTATGAAATAAATAAACACACATATTCGTGCGGATGTATTAAATATCTAAAATGTGTGAGCCTTATATAATTAAACTGATGATATATATATATACACATATATATATATATATGTGTGTGTGTGTGCGTGCGTGTAATGTATGTATAATTATATATATGCGTGTGTGAGCGTGTGTGTGTGTGATGAAAGCCAAAATCGACCTCGGCGGAGATGCCACTTCTTAATAGCAAACGAAAGCGCTTTGTTTACATTTAAGATGTTTTAATACGTCACGAAATTGGTGGTCGAGACGGAGTAAATAAAATAAAGCCGAATGACGGAATATCATTGGTTAAAATTCTAATTATTAAACAACGTTAAACTTAGAAGTTACAATTCCGTTTTCATTCTGGTTTACAATTAAGTTTACTTTTGACACATTCTACCAGTATACGAAGTTTCAAATTGTTTGGTTCAGTAGGAAAAATTTGAAAAAACTGGCTTCAGAATAGAAAAGATCCAATTTAAGATAAATTCTTACATACGTTTCGCATCTGCAGTTATTTGGAACTCAGCATCGGATGTTCCATGTGGATTTGCATTCAATAGACCATCAGAACACCGCATTGCATTCTGTTATAGATCTCTCTTCTCTCTGTCTCCCTCCCTTATATCTATCTATCTATTTATCTATATCTATCTATCTATCTATCTATCTATCTATCTATCTATCTATCTATCTATCTATCTATCTATATCTATCTACCTATATCTATCTATCCATCTATCTATCATCCATCTCTTTATAGGAGTGGTGGTGTTATAAGTAGCTTGCTTACTAACCACATGGTTCCGGGTTCAGTTTCACTGACTGGCACCTTGGACAATTGTCTTCCACTGCAGCCTCGGGCCGACCAAGGCCTTGTGAGTGGATTTGGTAGACGGAAACTGAAAGAGGCCCGTCGTATGTCTGTGTGTGTGTGTGTTTGTGTGTCTGTTTTAGTCTCCCGCACCATCACTTGACAACAGATGTTGGTGCGTTTACATCCCATAAACTTAGCGGTTCGGGAAAACAGAGTGATAGAATAAGTACTAGGCTTACAAAGAATAACTCCTGGTGTCGATTTGTTCGATTAAAGGCTAGTGTTCCAGCATGTCGCAATCAAATGACTGAAACAAATAAAAGAAAAGACTATTACGGTTTGCAATTAATATTAAATGGCATAGTATGCATTAAAAATTCCCACAAAAGTAATACCATAAAGGCAAAAAAAAATTTTTAATTAATAATTGTGGATGCTGCAATTAGCACCAACACGCTAAAAATACTCAGTCAGAAGACGACTACAACCACGAATTTTCACTGATACACATTCATTGTACACGTTCTTGAGATGGGCAATGTGTATGGCCCTTGGGTCAGTAAGTCTCGCTGAGAAGAACTGAAATTTTCGCAAAGTTTGAAATCGTGACGATATGAGTATGTCTGGCTTTTCAATTTACGATTCTTTTCGTTATTGGTACGGGGCTTAGAATTTCTGCTCATTTCCACCCCGACTGATAGTGGAGGTGGTGGCGGTGGTAGTCGTCGTGGTAGTAGTAGAAGTAGTGTCGTTGTTGGTGCTGATAGTATTGGTAGTAGTAGTAGTAGTAGTTGTAGTTGTTGTTGTTGTGGTGGTGGTGGTAGTGTGGATTGTGGCGGCGGCGGTGGTGCTGTTGGTGCTGGTTGTGTCAGTGGTGTAGCTGGTGCTGGTGTTGGTGGTAGTGTTAGTAGTAGTAGTTGTGGTGGAGGTTGCGGTGGTGGTAATGGTGGTAGTGGTGTTGGTGGTAGTGGCGGTTGTGGTGATGTAGTGGCGGTAGTAGTGGTGATGGTGGTGATGGTGGTGGTGGTGGTGGTGGTGCCAATGGTGGTGGTTGTTATGTCGGTGATGGTGATGGCGTTTGGTGGTGGTGACAGTATTAGTAGCAATAGTAGCAGCAGCAGCAGCGGTAGTAATAGTAGTAGCAATAGTAGTAGTAGTAGTAGTAGTAGTAGTAGTGGTAGTAGTAGTAGTAGTAGTAGTAGTAGTAGTAGTAGTAGTAGTAGTGGTGGTAGTGGTAGTGGTAGTAGTAGTAGTAGTAGTAGTAGTAGTGGTAGTAGTAGTAGTAGTAGTAGTAGTAGTAGTGGTGGTAGTGGTAGTGGTAGTAGTAGTAGTAGTAGTAGCGGTGACATTAATAGTATGAAACGTTAAGATTGTAAATAGGCGGACCTGTTTGTTTTAGATTCAGTGTGCAGAGAGAGAGAGAGACAGAAAGGAGAGAGAGGGAGGGAAAGAGAGAGAGAGAGAGCAATAACCAACAGTATATCCTACATGTAAGATAGTCTTTCATGTTGTTTGTTTTTGTTTTCTATGTCTACCACATGTGCTGTGAATGCTGTTGATGTTGTGTGCTACGTATGTCTTGTTATTTTTCGTCATCTGTAAATGTTGTCTGGATCTACGAGTGGCGTAGTGTGTTTATGTTGTTCAGTTCTCTGTTTGGTTGTAATTAATTCTCTCTGATCTTATTGCCAGGAAAGAGAAAGAGGTGGTAAGAAAGAAAGAGTGAGAGAGAAGTAGAAAGATGGAGGGAAGAAAAAGAAGGAAAGTGGGAGAGAGGGGAAGAAAGAGAGATGGAGGGAGAGAAATGGTGGATTTCACACAGGTGCGATTGTAAGTATGTCGTTTTCAAACCAGGTTTGTAGGTTGTTTATATAAGTTTGAAGAAGTTGTACAGTTGTATCAGGACCATTGCAGTGATGATTCGTAACCAAATCCATAGATACGAGGTCATACATCACGGGCAAACCACCAGAGTTTCACGTGATCGGTCTTTTAATGAAGAATCAGCATGAAGAGATGGTGTGGACAGGTTTTCTCGAATATTCTAGAATTTGATTTCCTGTCTCCTTATAAAACATGTTTAGCGCGCATTTTTACCTGCCAGGCGACCCAAGAAGGTGGCTAAGACAGATGACATATACAGATGGCAGGATCTTCCGTCGACACGAATACTGCACGGTTTTTTCCAGTTATGGTGGGCAAGCTGTAGGATGCCGCATAAATAGCTTGCCGTAACTCCAAGCAGAATCTCTCCCCCGGTATATAATTATTGCTGCTGCAACCTGTAAAAGGCTAACGCAGTTTGTCTTTGTGTGCGATAATAAAATCTTCTGTTAACTGTTCGCGGATGATGTTCAGTTACTTCTTCACGCAACCCAAGAAAAATACTTTCATTCATCATCTCAACCAGTCATTACCACAAACCAAACCCACGGCCTAGAAAATTTGACCATAGCTTTTTATTTGTGTGTACACATACAAATATATGTTTCTTTATTACCCACAAGGGGCTACACACAGAGGGGACAAACAAGGACACACAAACGAATTAAGTCGATTACATCGACCCCAGTGCGTAACTGGTACTTATTTAATCGACCCCGAAAGGATGAAAACTTCTGCAAAGTCGACCTCGGCGGAATTTGAACTCAGAACGTAACGGCAGACGAAATACGGCTACGCATTTCGCCCAGCGTGCTAACGTTTCTGCCAGCTCGCCGCCTTAATCATACACATACAAATATAGACGTACATATGTATAAAGAGCACTCCGTCGGTTACGACGACGAGGGTCCCAGCTGGTGCGATCAACGGAACAGCTTGCTCGTGAAATTGGCTGAGCACTCCACAAACACATGTATCTCGGGGAGATTCAGCGTGACACAGAGTGTGACAAGGCTGGCCCTTTGAAATACAGGTACTACTCATTTTAGCCAGCTGAGTGGACTGGTGCAACATGAAATAAAGTGTCTAGCTCAATGACACAACGCGTTGCCGGAAATTGAACTCACGACCTTAAGATCGGGAGCCGAATGCTCTAAGCATTAAGCAACGCGCCTTCATACATATGTATATATGCTTATTATATATATTCCTATATTCCTATAAAAACGTATGTATATATGTGTATATATATATATATATATATATATATATATATATACACACACATATATATACATATATATATGTGTGTATATATACATATAAGTAGGTATATACATATACATACATGTGTGTATGTATGTATGTACTTGTGTATGTATATATATGTATATATACATATGTATATGCTTGTGTCTGTTTTTGCCCCCCCACCCCATCACTTGACAATCGATGTTGGTGTGTTTACGTTCCCGTAAACTAGCGGTTCGGCAGAAGGGATCGATGATAGACTAAGTACTAGGTTCACAGAGAATAAGTCTTAGTGTCGATTTGTTCGAATAAAAGGCGGCGCTCCAGCATTGCCGCAGTCAAATGACTGAAACAAATAAAAGAATAGAAGAATATGTGTGTGTGTGTGTGTGTGTTGTGTTGGCTTCAATAAGGAAACGATTCTTTAAATAATGGATTCCTATATAACAGTAAGAATATGCGACGGCACAGATGGAACACATACAACCTTAGATTTGTGGTCCTTGTAAAACTACAGATCGATGACCACAGGTGTTGCAGCTGTCATACATAGCTGCTAAAATACTGGAGGGTCACATTTGGAAAGCTTGCGATCATAGATCTGTAAAACTACAGGAGGGTCAAAGATGGAATTCCTGTGACCATAGTTCAGTAGTTTGTACGACCGTCGAAATACAGGATGGTGTATTTGGAACGCTATGATCTGCGATCTGTAGTGGCTACATACCAGTATAGATTTGCGATGGGCTCACCTGGAACATCTGTTGTCATAGATCGGATTAAACGAGATTAACCTGGGGTTAATTCAGCTATTTTAAGGATACCAGGGTCAGGTTTGAAGGCGATTGTGCTGCCATTTCTAGTAGAACAAAGAAATATATTGATGCCTGCTTTAAAATTCGATATTTTCGAAGTTGGTACAGGCGGCGAGCTGGCAGAATCGTTAGCACGTCGGGCGAAATGCTTAGCGGTATTTCGGCTGCCGTTACGATGTGAGTTCAAATTCCGCCGAGGTCGACTTTGCCTTTCATCCTTTCGGGGTCGATAAATTAAGTAGCAGTTATGCACTGGGGTCGATGTAATCGACTTAATACCTATGTATGTCTATGTTTGTCCCCTCTATGTTTAGCCCCTTGTGGGTAATAAAGAAACAGGTATGTAGCGTGACTGACTAAATAATTGGCAGTATTAAATCACGCCATTCTGAGTTCAAGTCCCAGCGAAGTTATCTTTACCTTCGGTTTATTTTTTCTTTCATTTCGGGGGTCAATAAGACAGCAGAACCATTAATCTACTGAGATCAATATAATCCACTAATCCATTAATCAGATTTCGTGAACACGTGCCAAAAGAGGAATATATTATTTTACTCACGAATCAAGTAATTCCATTGGTTAGTTTTGCTTTAAAACTGATCGCAACCACTGACCTAAAATGTCATTGGCTAATACTTCATTTTTTTATATATGTATATATTTTGTTGTTTCCTCGCATTTTTTTTTTCATTTCCACCCCCACCCCCACCCCCAATATTCTCGCCATTCCAAGCAAAACCTTATTTTGGACGTGTTCCAAATACATTTCGACTTATAGACGTTTTTCTAAATACCTTCAAATGTTTGCTAAGCACTCATACTGCACCAATTATCGCTGGAACGATTTCGTAATTTTTCTCCCCCCCCCCCTTTTGTTTTTTGTTTTTTTTTCAATGACCAGATACCTTTCTTCCCCCCTGTCCTTTTCTCTCTTTTTTTTTTTTCAATTCAATATATCTTATTTTATCATTGTTAGTTTTTCTTTGTTATTTTTCTGTTTCGCAATTTTTCGCCTTCTTTCTGTTCCACTCTGTTGTTTTCTGGGATAGCTATGTCTATAGCCAAGCATTTCTTTCTCTCTCTCTCTCTCTCTCTCTCTCTTTATTTATCCCTATAATGTCAGTATATTTGTGTTCCGCTACATAATCGCTTTGGATGTTCAAATCCCGCGAGATTTACGTTCTTATTCCCAATATCATTTCTGGGTTTTGTTCTTTCATCCAATTGGTGGAGTCTATTCATCTTTAAATGAACGACTCGACCAATAATACCATTCGGCTTTTCATTTTATTTTAGTTTATTTCATTTTATTTTATTTTCATCTTTATTCTCTCTACGCTTCTGGCATCCACTCATAATATACAAAATCATTTCACATACATCACCGTACATACACTTATACATATACAAATATACGGTATATATATATATATATATATTATATATATATTCACATATATATATATATATATGCGTATATACATTCATATATCTATTTGTGTATATGTCTATATATAATATATATATATATATATATAGACGAGAGAGAGAGAGAGAGAGAGATAGATAGATAGATAGATAGATATACGTTTATTTGGATATATATGTATATATGTATATATATATACACATACATATGTATATATGTATATATATATATGTATATGTATATGTGTGTATATATATATATATATATATATATATATATATATACACGCACAAACACACGCGCACACACATATATGAATGTATGTTTGTATGTATGTATGTATATACATGTTTGAGTACACATGAGTACGTGAGTTTGTGTGTGTGTGTGTGTGTGTGTGAGAGAATGTTCATGTTTTTATGTATGTGTTCGTGTGCATGTTTGCTGACGTGTGGGTGATAGTATGTGATTCTCTATGTAATCTGTATACGTACTCACACATACACCACACACACACACACACACACACACACACACACACACCTCTATTTAAAAGCTGACATTATTTGATGCTCGGAATGCTTTTCCTTGTTCCGCACAGATCAAGGTTCCAAGGTTTCGAGGTTTCACTGTCGAATTTCAAGACTGCCATTTCTTCAAGATTTCCCATGATTCTCCATTGTCTCCAAACCACACCCATATCTCATTTCAATCGACTTTATATTCTTTTGTCCAATTATTCTCTATTCTTTCATCTATTTCTTATAATTCAATGTCTTCTCTTTATATATTTTTTTCTTCCGTTTTTCCTTTATTTTCTTCCGTCTTTCCTCCTTCCATTGCTTCTTTCAACATCAATGTTCTCTGATTCGTTACCCTGTTTTCAATAAGTTACACTGAGCCACTGTTGTTATTCCACTGCACACACCACCACTCTCTATCGTTCTCTTCTGCTTTGATAAACTCTTACTTCAACACAAGCTAATCAGACATCTTGCTCCAAGTTGTCGTGGAAAGTTTAACACAGATCAATGTATCTCTTCCGAAAGAAATGCACTACATAGCCCAAAGTCATTATATTTAATTCGATTCTTCTTCTTCTTCTTCTTCTTCTTCTTCTTCTTCTTCTTCTTTCTTTTCTTCTGTTTCTTTTTCTTCTTCTTCTTCTTTTTCTTCCTCGTCTTCTTCTTTTTCTTCTTCTTCTTTTTCTTCTTCGTCTTCTTCTTCTTCTTCTTCTTTTTCTTCTTCGTCTTCTTCTTCGTCTTCTTCTTCTTCTTCTTCTTCTTCTTCTTCTTCTTCTTCTTCTTCTTGATTCTCTATTCTTCTTCTTCGCTTCTTGATTTTTCTTGTTTTTTCTCCTTTTTCTCCTTCTTCTTTTTCTCCTCCTCTTCCTCCTTCTTTTCCTACTCCTTCGCCTCCTCCTCTTTTTCCTCCTCTTCCTTTTCCTTCTCCCCCTCCTCTTCATCATCATTATCCTCACATTCTTCACCTGTTTTCTCCCCCTCCCCTCCTACTCCGCCTTTGCCTCTTTTCCTCCCATCCTCCTCCTCCTCCGCCTCCTCACTTTCATGCCTATCAACTTCCACAGCTATATTTTCCACTTCAGTAATATGATGACACAGGTGCTGACGGTTCCTATTTTCTTAATTCTATTGATTTTTACATACAAAAATTCAACTTAAGTCTTTATTCAGAATTTCTATGCACAAAATACCTTTGCTTCTCTGCTTACATCGATATCCATAATTTCAGGCTATTTTTATACATTTCCGACAAGAAGTTTAATAAAGACGCCATCAAATCAAGTACAGTAGTTGCGTATATATTCACTTTGGCTCTGTAAAGTCTATCTTTTCATCCAATGCTATGAATGATGAATGCATTGTTACACCCATGTATGTATCCACAACACCACATCACCAAACGATTCATACATTGATGGGTGTGTGTATATATATATGTACACCAGAGTAAGCGCATACATTTGAAACGAGGTAGGAAAAATAGTACTCAATTATCGGAGGTAGAGTAACATATTTTATTATTAATAAAATTGTAAAAGAATGGAAGAAAGTATATATATACGACAGGCTTCTTTCAGTTTCCGTCAACAAAATCCACTCACAAGGCTTTGGTCCGCCGAGGCTATAGTAGAAGACACTGGAACCATGTGGTTAGTAAGCAAGCTACTTACCACATACACACTCCTGCAGTTATATATATATATATATACATTATTTACATTATTTACATTTGACGGAAATTTCTCTTTATCTTGTTTGTTGTTGTTTCGGCTGATAAACCCTTCACCCTTCATCAGGTGTGTTGGGAAACTTTCGAACGTAGGTTCTGATTCCTAAGGTATTTGTCGATGCTATTATTATTATTATTATTATTATTATTATTATTATTATTATTATTATTATTGCTGTTATTATTATTAATATTGAGGACAAATATCCGTCAAACGTAAATAATGTAAATAATTCCTCATCTCTTAAATATAGAACTGTATATATATGTGTGTGTGTGTGCGTGTTTGTGTGTGTGTGATTGTGTGCGTGCGTGTTTATCTTTGTGTTTGTGTTTGTCCTTCACCACTGCTTCAGAACCGGTGTTGGTGTGTTTACGTTTCCGCAACCTGACGGTTCGGCAAATAGACCGATAGTATATGTACTAGGCTCAAAAAGTAAGCATTAGGGCCATTCTTTCGATTAAAATGTGAGAAAGAAAGTATACCACCTTTGCATATACATCGCTCCACCTACCAAGTGTCTCCCACCAGGAAATGCATAAAAACTATATATATAACGCTTGAAAAAACAAAACCACAGTCCGATGATAGTAATTAAATCGAAACTTCGAAGTTACTATAAACAATTTTTTTCGATCGAAAAAGTTTTTTCAAACAATATTTACAAACTGTTATTTATAGCCTTATCGACTTCGAATTCAATCGTCTGTATACATACATATATACATATATTTATATATATATATATATAAATCCACATGTGAGTCGTTGACGATTTTCTTCCTCCGTCACCCCTTTTATTGGAGTTATGTTTGTTTCTGAAGAAGAGCGTCTGCTACGTCCCCGCGTTGTGTTTTTTTGTGTTTGTTCTTTTTGGGATTTACTATTTATATATATATATATATTATGTATGTATGTCATTATTCAGTTTTATTTCAAGATTTCTTGATAATAGAGAACAAGCCAGTTTCTAACCGAGATTCAAGGCTCCTTCATTCGAATTGCAACATCAACAGGGTATCTTTGTATGTATATTTTCATGTATGTATAGCTGCAGTTTTGTATGTTTTGTTTTATATATCCCTTCTCGTGTATATACTTGCATAACTAAGCATGCTCACATATACTTAAATGATAAACTGTAAAGTTTTACACATCTTTACAGTTCCAGTGATTGATCGGATCTGTAGTCTTCGAATCAGCTTTCCCCTTTCTGGTATTCTATGTATGTATGTATATATGTATGTGTGTACGTACGTATGTATGTATACATGCAAACATGCATAAGTATATACATATGTGTGCGTTCGTATGTGTATGTGTATATATGTGTGTATATGTGTGAGTGTTTCTGTATGTGTGTGCTCTATGTATGTAAACGGAAACGTACACAGGGTGCGCCGAAAGTTACTGTTTCTTTAATAAACTAATGAATAACCTTTGCCAATCAGAAAAAGAAAAATAAGATTCCCAAACGCCATCTTTCTTTGCCGAAATAATGGCGGGTTTCTGTATACTCCATTTGAAATATCCTTTTTATCGTCTTTGAATGAACTTAGATTTCCAGTCTTGAAGTACTCAAGTTATTTTTATAAAAATGGTAAAAGTGCTATAGAAACATTGCCAGAGCCGAACTGATGCCATTTTGGCGATTAACCAACCCATCTAAAGAATAATGCGATTCATTTGACCAAAAATAAATAAATAAATATCATTAAGCCAGTTTTGACTATTCAACTATTCAGCATCCATTGGACAAATTCTAAAAGCTTTCCTATATTTTTATGAGTAATTGAAAGACATTTTGTATAGCCATAATCTACATCAATGGAATAAATAATCTGCGTACAACTCTTTTGAGAATGTCGCAAAGTTTACTTACAGAAACAGGAAATCGCATGGCCAATTACCTTTGAAATTTGAAATTCTTGTGAAATATTCATAACGTGTTCCTTTCTCTTGGAATGGTTGTCGTTCAGTTTTTTTGAGAAGCATGCAAGGACTTTGTTTCTGTAGACGTCTTCATGCTATTTATGTTAACTTCCCTTGTCAATAAGATTTTTAGGGAGACCCTACAGCGTTTTGTGAATTAGTAATGTTGCTTGCACCTTTTGATAAGATGATTTGAATACTTCATGTCTTGCTTTTGAAATCGCTCTAAATTTAGGCAACTCATACTTTTACGATAGATAAAGCATATTGCTTTCTTAATATAGGTTTAGAACCACGGCATCATAACATCTTTCTTTTTCTCTTGTTGCTTTGCTAGGTGTTTAAAATCATTTGCCCATGATAAGACATTGACATTTGACTCATGATGTATATGATACACATATGTGTGTGTACACATATATGTATATTTACCTATGTATGTACATATCTATACTTATACCTACCTATCTACGTTTACCTCTCTCTATATATATATATATAAATACATATATATATATGGTTGTGTTGTATATATATAATATATATATATATATATATATATATATATATATATATATAACACAAACACACACAATATATATATATATATATATATATATATATATATTATATATATATATATATATATATATATACGACCGGCTTCTTTCAGTCTCTTCCAAATTCTCTCACAAGACTTTTGTCAGCCGAAGATTATAGTAGAAGACATTTACCCAAGGTATCACGCAGTAGGACTGAAACCGGAACCATGTTGTTGAGAAGCATGCTTCACACCACACAGCTACTGACACACACATGCATTTAGTGTACATAGTATAAAGACACGAGCTTCTAATAGTAGCTCGTGTCTTTATACAGAATGCTTCACATGATATTTATCTCTCACTGGATGGAGTGTTTCACTGGCTGGAGTAATTATTTGCTGAGCTACGCTTATATATATATATATATATATTACGGAGAGTGACTGTGTGGTAAGTAGCTTGCTAACCAACCACATGGTTCCGGGTTCAGTCCCACTGCGTGACATCTTGGGCAAGTGTCTTCTTCTATAGCCCCGGACCGACTAATGCCTTGTGAGTGGATTTGGTAGACGGAAACTGAAAGAAGCCTGTCGTATATATGTATCTCCAAATTTGCCATCAAGATGTAGGACAAGATATTGTGATAGCCCGGGCTTCAGAGGCCCACGGCTCTTCAATATCCTCCGAAGAACCTGAGGGGACCTGTCTGGTGTAGATGCGGATGTCTTAAAGTAGGGACTGGACCTCTTCCTGTCAGGTGTCCGGATTATGAACCAACTTCACGGCAGGAGGTGCAGATGAGGGCAGCTGCATCGAACTCTCTCATGCATCAGATGGCGTTTGCCTAAAAAGCATCCGTGAGGTAAAATCGTGTAGCAAACCAAATGGCGGTGCCCCAGCATGGCCACAGCTCATTAGCTGAAACTGGAAAAATCAAAATCAAATCAATCAATCATATGTATGTGTGTTTGTGTGTCTGTGTTTGTCCCCCTAGCATTGCTTGACAACCGATGCTGGTGTGTTTACGTCCCCGTCACTTAGCGGTTCGGCAAAAAGAGACCGATAGAATAAGTACTGGGCTTACAAAGAATAAGTCCTGGGGTCGATTTGCTCGACTAAAGGCGGTGCTCCAGCATGGCCGCAATCAAATGACTGAAACAAGTAAAAGAAAAAAAATATGTACTTGCATAGCAAGAGACCTGATCTGAGATAGTATGCTGAAACAAAAACATACGCAGCGTGGATGGTATTTATAAGCCATTTAAAAACGCACAAAAACCGTTAGATTCACTTCAACATTTAAATTTAATTTGCCAAAATATTTTTGTCTGTGAACGGGTAGCGGTCTCAAAGCGTCAAACATATTTTGGCAAATTAAATTTAAACGTTGAAGTGCATCTAACAGTTTTTATGTTTTTAAAAGGCTTATAAATACTTTCCACGCTGAAATTGCATATATGTGTGTGGTTGTGTGTGTGTGTGTGTGTGTGTGACATATATATCCGTGTATATATTGTGTGCGTGTGTGTGCGGGGGGGGTAGATAAATCCATAAAAAAATATTGAGATGTATCTATTTGAGTGTGCATGTGACTATTTCTCAAGCGATATAAATAGATACGTATATATATGTATATATATTATATATATATATATATATATATATATATATATATTATATAATATATATATATATATATGTATCTTTTGTTGAAAGAGCGTAGGCTCGAAAACGTTTAAGACTTGTTTTATTATATTCCTGAGCGCCATACTAATACAATTGTTTGTTTGTTTTCCACCTGCCTTCGTCTTTTGTCTATTTTCATAAAGCTTCCCGTTATATATATATATATATATATATATATTATATATATATATATACATACATTCATACATAATACATACATACATACATACATTACATACATAATACATACATACATACAATATATCTATATATATATATGTGTGTGTGTGTGTATATACCTGCAAGCAAACATCACATATTGCATATATACACAACCTCCATGTACACACCCATGCCTACAGATCAACATACTATGAATATGCATATATTTGTGTGTATCGATATATTTATATACATTTATTGATATATATATATAATATATATATATATATATATATATATATATATATATATATACATCGATCTATATATATACATATCCATATATACATTATATATATATATATATATTATATATATTTATATATATATGTATGTATGTATATACATTTAAACATATATATTCACAAATAGAACGCGACACATACATTATATGTATATTCATGAATGTTTCTTCGTATGTATGTATATGTATTTGAGCGATTGCTTCCATAATTGTCTAAGTGTGTCCCCTGTGCGTGAGCGTTAAAGTCTATTAAATTTAATATTAAACAGAAGTCTAAATGGAAACTATGACCGGCCCTTGCACAGCATGCAAAATTTTACTGGGTTCATCAAAAACTGAGACCCTGAAACCTAGCCTTTGGCCTAGGTTATGAATAATTGATTGACCAGACTGATTGATTTGCTTATAGTTATTGAACCGGTTCAATAAATGAGACTGACCCTTACCTTTACTTACTCCTCCACGTCATCACTACGATGTAAGCGATCTTACTGACTGACCATCGGCTAGAACTTTATAACCGATGTCTTCTTATCAAACTTGACGTATAAAGAAAGATGTTGAAGCTGGCATATCGTTACTTCGCCTTAGATATATTCCATTGTTGTCACGACAACTCCGTTCCTGGTTTGAAGGCAAAGGAAAAAAAAATCCATAAATAGATAGAGAAATAAAATATAATAAAATTAGCAAAAATATATTAAAAATTGGGAAAAGAATTGGCGGGAAATTTCTTCTAAAATAAAGGGAAAACGCTGAAAGCGTAAAATTATGAAACCGAAAAAATGCATCGTAGAAGAGAAGGTTGTAAAAAACATACCCTAGAAATATAATAATAATAATAATAATAATAATATAATAATAATAATAATAATAATAATAATAATAATAATAATAATAGTAACGGAGTAAAAATGTTTCCTATTTGGAATTGTGTTAAAATTCCAACAAAGGCTTTACCATTTTCTCTCATATTTGTTATTGTGTGAAAGACAATGTTACCAATTAGAGTAGATTTAATTCAATTTTCTTCACAATTGAAGCTTTGTAGTTTTTTTTTTTTCTTCTGATTATTATTGATATATATACGTATTTTTTTTTTGTCTTTTCAGAATGAATATATCACTCGAGAAAAAGAAATTGACAAGACACATTCACACACACACACACACACACATAGACCACACACACACACACACACACACACACACACATACACAAGCACACACACGGACGCACACACATACACACATTCATACACACATTCACTCACACAAACACATTGAAACACACGTACAGAGGCACATAAATACACACAATATATAGGCATATATATTTTTACATATATACATGTATACATGTGTGAGCGCGCGAGTGTGTGAGTGTGTTTGTTTGTGTGTATGTGTGCATGTGTATATGTATATATGTGTATGTATAGTATATACATAAATATATATATTTACCTATATATACTATATATATATACTTATATTATATATACCTATGTATATATTTTATACATATAAATATATATATATATATATATATATAATATATATATATATATATGGGGGGAGCGACATAAATGCACCACACACTTCATGAAGAAGACACGGTAAGTGAAAGAAGGAAATAAAAAAAACAATAAGAAGAAGAAGAACATAACAGTAAAGAAGACCGGAAAAAATATACCAACAGCAATGAAGAAAATTTTGAAAAGCCTTTCAACAATAGATCTACGATGGATGTTCAATCACTATTTAGGATTCAATGAATTTCTTTACTGGAGGGTTCTGGAAGGAATGCTATGGAAGAAAATTATTTAGATTTTTACTGTTACAATCTACAGCTTCGTTATGTTTTTTTTTTTTTGCTTTTTCTTTTTTGTCTTTTTTCGACCTAACACACAAAAATTTTGGCTAGTTACACACTAAAAATGCTGCGAGATAGCTTGCTGATAGATAATATGATTGAAATTTTGGATTTGATTCACGTGTTCTCTCTTGCCAACAGATTCGACAAAGGATTACCATGTATCTACTTTCACTGCCACGGCAGACATTTTGAATGCCTCCAAGTAAAAACGGAAACTATTATTAACGTGTGCTTTCTCCAGCATCTCGAGTCCTTATTCTACCAGCATCACTTCCACCGTCGTCACTACTACATCTCGCTCCTCAATCACTGTTAAGTACAAGAGGAGTAGGGAACCCAAGATTCGCAAGAATGCTTACCGTACTTTCATAATGGATTTTTACACTTCCTTGGAGGCATTCGAGGTCTGTAAAGCAAGATCGTCTTACTGATGACATTTTAATGGCACTCACAGATAGTTCCATGCTCTTGAGAACTTTGGCATGAATCCTTATTTCCAACCTGAAACTCGGCAAATGTATTCAACAATTTTTAACTAAAATAAGGCGGTCGTTACACGATAAAAGCAACAGGGATGAGAAAAAATAAATAGCTATGTAATTGATTTCTTCCATAGTCATTAGTCTTTATAAATGAGAAGGAAATTTGCTTGTGTTATTAAAGCTTTACTCAAGGGCCGTGGCAATGCAAAAGCTCGATAATTGCTGTGGAAGCTGTGCCAAGTTTTCAGTTCAGATCCGGTGAGTTCTAAATCACTGGTTCGCAGCTATTTTTTTTTAAACTATGGACCCTCTGATTACTATTTTATACTGGTGGACCCACCCATAGCTATTCGATGTTTAAAGACTAGTTTTGTAGATGTTGTTGTTGTTGTTGTTGTTGTTGTTTGTTCCTTCTTGAGCCATGACTGGCTCATACGGGCTGGTTTCCTGGTTTCCGTGACGTATAGGTTTCCCACCTGGACGGGACGCCGGTCCGTCGCAGGTGAGCTGCAAGAAGCAGAAGGAAAGAGCGAGAGAAAGTTGTGACGAACGAGTCAGCGAAGTTCGCTATTACCTTCTACCGGAGCCTCATGGAGCTTCTGTAGTTTGAAATATGAAGAATGTTAGAGAAAGAAATCTAGCCGTTTCTTACAATAAATACATCGAAAGCAAATTTTTTTCAGGGGCCCTTAAAACGCTACTGTGAATCCCCAATTTACTATTTTGCTTGAGTGTACCACCAAAAGTCTTATATGATGATTGACTACCAGGCCGCTGGTGGTGATACTACACACCTTACTAATCATATCTATCAGACATGTGGAAGGGATTGTGATTCGGCCGGAGGACTTGAACGATATGCAAAGGTACATGAAGCCCAAATACGACAGCCAGTTATTGCCAGTAAAGGTTTTAGATGCCAATTCTGTACAAACATTGTAGATCTGTAGCTGGGCTAAAAAGTTACATTCGATCACAGTACCGTTAACAGATATGCCTTGTGCAATGGCCATACTCGATAACGAGGAGGAAGCCATCATCATGTATGTATGTATGTATGTATGTATGTATGTATGTATGTATGTATATATGTTATTCCGGTTTATTTCAAGATTTCTTGCCAATAAAAACCGGTTTCTAGCCTAGATCCAAGGCGAAATGCTTAGCGGTATTTCGTCTGTCATTACGTTCTGAGTTCAAATTCCGCCGAGGTCGACTTAGCCTTTCATCCTTTCGGGGTCGGTTAATTAAGTACCAGTTGCATACTAGGGTCGATCTAATCTACTGGCACCCTCGCCACTATTTCCGGGCCTTGTGCCTAGAGTAGTAAAGATTAAATTAAGTTATAGTTGGATACTTGGGTCGATGTAATCGACTTTTCACTTCCCTCCAATTTCATGGCCTTGTGCCAAAGCTGGAAACCAATATTTATAACTAATTTCGTAATTTTGTTTATTTTAGTGTAAAACCTGTTTTATATTCGAAAAGTAATTACATAAACTGTATAAATACATATAAATATATTGTTTAAATATACGTATATAATTTGTGTCAATACATATATATATAAGTTCACACAAAAGTGCATTCACTTATCTATCTGCATATAAGTATGTATGCTTCCGAGTGTGGAGGGTTTTTGTGTGCGTATGTATGCATAAATATATATGGGTGTATATAGAGGTACTGTGATTGTTCAATAACTAGTATTACAGGTTTTACAGGATATGATAATTGATTTTAATAGCCGAATGTTAGAAATGTATTTTATAAAAATAATGCTATAAAAATCGACAAATTCAATGAAAACCTGGAATCACAAGAACATATTGGCGTATAGAATTAAATTCAACACGCTCATGTTATTTCGAACTTGGAAGGAATTTCAGGAACACTCCAACACCCATTGTCAAGCGGTGGTGTTGGACAAACACAGACAGAGAGACACACACACACATACACACATACCTACACACACACACACACACACACACACATATATATATTATATATATATATATATATATATATGTATGTATGATGTATGTATATATATGTGTGTGTATGTAAATATATATAGTGAGAATAGCGAAACACGAAAACGGGTGTGTAAACATCAAACTGATGTATTAGTTTAACGCTTGGGAAGTGAGAAAGTCTCTTACGTTTCGAGCCTACGCTCTTCGACAGAAAGGAACACAGAAATAAACAGGGATAGAATATAGTCTGGTTTTAATGGCTAGCGATCTATCATGGCGAATGCCGGACAGAGGGGTTACACGGGAGGCACTGCGTCGGTTACGACGATGAGGGTTCCAGTTGATCCGATCAACGGAACAGCCTGCTCGTGAAATTAACACGGAAGCGGCTGAGCACTCCACATACACGTGTTCCTTTAACGTAGTTCTCAGAGAGATTCAGCGTGCCTCAGTGTACCAAGACTGGCCCTTTGAAATACAGGTACAACAGAAATAAGAAGAAAGAGTGAGAGAAAGTTGTGGTGAAAAGCACACCAGTGTTCAATACCATCCCCTGCCGGAGCCTCGCTCAACGAACACTCACAACGCCCGGTCTGGTAATCGAAAACGCGATCCTACGACCGCGAGTCCGCTGCCCTAATTACTAGGCCATTGCGCCTCATGTTTCTCGCCTTGTTTTTTTTTTTCTGTATCTCTTTTCTGTTGAAGAGCGTAGGCTCGAAACGTAAAAGACTTTTTCAATTCCTGAGCGTTATACTAATACATCTGTTTGTTTTGTACGCCACCTGTTTTCGTGAACTTTCCCCCTATGTGTGTGTGTGTGTGTGTGTGTGTTGTGTGTGTGTGTGTGTAATACAAAATGGGACAAGAACGCAAATCATCCAGATAGACGATACAAAGAAAGCAAGGACTAGTCATTCGGAGTTATATAAACACACTATGCTCATAGGGTAAAGGTAATATCAGAATAAACAAGAATTTATCAGGAATCAAATTTAAAATACGCAGAAAATGGAGAAAAATTTTGATTAACAAACAAACTGACCAACATCGGTTAATTATTTTTTATTAAAAAACTTAATATTGCTTACGGCCGTTTTGGCTACCAATGTCAGTCTCCCTATAAAGAAAATTCCGAAAATAATATTCATCATCTTTATAACACATTCGATCTAGTACATGAAACTTCATCAGAGTGAAATAAAAGAAGGGAAGAGGGAAGTTTGAGGTCGATGAGCAACACCCTGGTACCCCTATAAAAAGAGATAACCCGCCAATTATTTTTCTAGATTTTGCTAGTTTACTCTTACGCCCATCTTTTATTTATGTATTTGCATTCACTCTGATGAAGCTTCATGTACTAGATCGAATTTACTATAAAGATGGCGACTATTATTTTCGGAATTTTCTTTGTAGGCACCGACTGACATTGGTAGCCGAAAAGGCAGTAAGCAATGTTAAGTTTTGTATCAAAAAAATTAACAGGTGTTGGTCAATTTGTTTGTTAATGAAAAATTTTCTCCATTTTCTGCTTATTATATATATATTTATATATATATATGTATTGGCTGTGTGGTAAGCAGCTTGCTAACCAACCACATGGTTCCGGGTTCAGTCCCACTGCGTGGCATCTTGGGCAAGTGTCTTCTGCTATAGCCTCGGGCCGACCAATACCTTGTGAGTGGATTTGGTAGACGGAAACTGAAAGAAGCCTGTCGTAATATATATATATATATATTATATTATATATATATATCTATATATATATATAATATATATATATTGTGTGTGTTTTTGTCCCCCTAGCATTGCTTGACAACCGATGCGGTGTGTTTACGTCCCCGTAACTTAGCGGTTCGGCAAAAGAGACCGATAGAATAAGTACTCGGCATACAAAGAATAAGTCCGGGGTCGATTTGATCGACTAAAGGCGGTGCTCCAGCATGGCCGCAGTCAAATGACTGAAACAGTAAAAAGGTAAAGAGTAAGAGTATTATATCTCTATATTATATATATTATATATATATATATATATATTATATATATTCAGTAGGGCATATAATACCTCTGCTAAACTCAGATCCAATGCCCCTCCAAAAACACCATAAACTCACGATAAATATACATATGAGCAATACAGTGAACATATGAGAAATAGGCTTACCATTGCGTTGGATACATCAGTAAGTAATGTATATTTCAATATCAATTGATTTCACGCTTTGCATGACAAACATACTCTGCGATCTTCAGTTGAAAATAACATTTTGACATCTATTTCTAAAATAATCATATTAGCTCGTGTGCGTTCCTTACTTTAAATGTCCAACTCTGTTTAAAAAAAACTATCGTGAGCAAGAAAAAATTTAAATAAAGAAGAATTGTCGTTGTTATTAATAGTATTAGTAAGGTAATAATAAGGTGGTTAGTGAGTTTACACCGTTACAGGTACAATATAAGGTAAATTTAGATCTAGTACGGTATATAATACCATTAGCTTGAATCTGATTTTAGCAAGTGGTATTATATACCCAACTGAATCTAAATTTAACTTATATTGTACCTGTAACGGTGTGAACTTGCTAGCCACCTTATTATCATTTTATTAATACTTTTAATAAAGGCAATAATTCTTCTTCTTACACACACATATATATATATATATGTCGTGTTTCTTTCAGTTTCCGTATCCCAAATCAACTTACAAGAATTTGGTAGGTCCGAGGCTATAGTAAAAAACACTTGCCTAAGGTGTCACATGGAGAGACTGAACCCGGTCCCATGTGTGTAGCATACTTCTTACGACACACAGCAGAGGATTATGAATGATGTTATCGGGCCATTGAACACGTATTTCTGCGTCGTTGCACTTCATCAGTTACCGATTTTGGTTCCATGGTTCATAGCTCTCGAACAACAGCTGTTTTTGTATTTAAACAGTAGATAATATTTGCTGATGTGCAAATCTTTTTTCAAGCTAGAATTAATTAACAGGCATACTAAGCAGCATTGTTTGAAGTACAAATGTTTACAGTTGTGTTTATGACTTTCGCATACACTCCAACTTTGAAAGACCTTCGCAGCAAAAATTGTCTGGGGTGAGATATATATGGGAAAAACACACCTCTGGCTATGCACTAATATCGTTGGATAATACGACACGTGGTTGTTTTTTTTTTTTGGCATGATTTTGTATGTCGTGTTAAATATAATTGTACATATCTATATTTCTACTAACACTGATTAGTGCGCCTTTTGTTAATTTACATAGGAAGAGTGATTATTTGGAATCATTTGAGCAGATATGTTACACCCTGCTATCTACCTATCTATCTATCTATCTATCTATCTATCTATATCTATCTATCTATCTATCTATCTATCTATCTATCTATCTGTCTGTCTGGCTATCATTGCATCCATAATTCTCTCATTTTATATCTCTAGACATCGAGGTAGATCGATAGAGGTATGGAGGAAGGGATGAATAGACAGACAGACATTGATAGATAGATAAATATATAGATAAACAGATTGATTGATTGTTGATAGATAGACAGAAAGAAAGACACACAGGCAGACAGATAGACAAACAGGCAGACATA
>NW_021834065.1:20000-29996 GCF_006345805.1 Octopus sinensis | reverse complement strand
ACCGACACGGGGCCAGACAGAGCTGGCAAACGGCCACGAACGGATGGTGCTTTTACGTGTCACCGGCACGGGGCCAGGCGAGGCTGGCAACGAACACGAACGGATGGTGCTTTTACGTGCCACCGACACGGGGGCCAGGCTGAGCTGGCAAACGGCCACAAGCGAATGGTGCTTTTACGTATCACCGGCACGGGTGCCAGACCAGGCTGACAGCAGACATGAACGGATGGGTCACTTAACCCCTGCTTTCTGATATATGATTTGATTTTGATTGTGATATATATATATATATATATATATATATGTATATATATATATATCTATATATATATATATATATATATATATATATATATGTATATATATATGTGTGTGCATGTTTGTATGAATGTGTGTGTGTGTATACACAAACACATATATATATTGAATGTATTATATATATATGCATATATTTGCTTATTCCTATATATACATGCATGTATATATTTGTATGCATATATATATATTAATTAATTTTACCCTTTATTATTATTGATTATATATATATATATATATATATATATATATATATATATATATATGTATATATATATATATACATACATATATATATATATATATATATATATATCTATATATATATATATATATATGTATATATATATGACTGTGTATATGTATATGAAGTGAGACTCAGAGTCATCAGTCATTTGATATGTAAAATAAATTAGGTAACTAAATGTTCCTGTCTTTTGAATGTTAATAATTCATTTTAAATTGCTATCTGTTTCACTTTATGCAATATATATATATATATATATAAGTTCCGATAGTAGAAATGATGATGTCTAAATTAATTAACTTTGTTGATTATAAAATTGTGATGATTCTCTCTTTCATTTTATATATTCATTTTATTTATTTATTTGTTTATTATCTCTTTCTGAAATTTTACCATTTTTACATACGTTGTGCTATGCCAAGATATACACAACCAACCAGACAATCAGCATGCATACTAAAGCATTTATCTTTAAATTAAAATCATTATAAAAAGTCCTTTATAGTGTGATATTTGTCAACTGCTGCGTAATGTATCAGTAACAATCAATAAGAAAATTTGTACATGGTCACTGGATACTCTAAGAACAGCAACCAAATCTCTCTCAAATAATACTTTATTAACCCTTTCATTCCCATATTTCTGCTGAAGTACAGTACTTTTGTTTTAATTACTTTTGAAAATATTGAAGAATTTTGTAAAATAATCTGGTGTTTGGAACAAATTGCCGGGAAATTTTGAGGGAAGATTTTAATTTAGATTACTATAAAACAGACAGTTTCTATTGTAGAACCATGGACAGTCTTAGTTGGGTTTGATCATCATTATCATCATCATTTAATGTACATCTTCCATGTTGGCATCGGTTGGACAGTTTGACAGCAGCTGGCCAGGTAGAAGACTGCCCTAGACTTCTGTGTCTATTTTGGCATGGTTTTTGCAGCTGGATACCCTTCCTAACACCAGCCACCTCATAAAGTGGACTGAATGCTTTTTACATGGCACCATCACATTTTGGTATGGTTTTTACAGCTGGGTGCCCTTCCAAATATCAATCACTTCACAGTGTAGACTTGATGCATTTTTCATGACACCAGCACCAGCAGGGTCACCAAGTAACTTGCATGACAAGGAATTTTGAGAGGATAGGGGGCTTTAGAGAATTTGATCTTGTGTCAGATGGTGATAAATTAGAGTGTATCTGAAAGACAGAGAGGTAGAAAAAGATGTGTTGCTGTAGAGGAGGTACATGGTTACCCAGCCAAAAGAGATAAAGAGGTAACAAGAAAAAGGACTAACACAGGTGTGCTGTTGTAAAAGAGAGCATGGCCTGGCATGGCCCAGCATAGCCCAGCATGGCCTGGCATAGCGTAGCATGGCCTAGCATGGCTTGACATGGTCCAGCATAGTCCAACATGTCTTGACATGGCTTGACATGGCCCAGCATCACCTGACATGGTCCAGCATCGCCTGGCATGACCCAGCATTACCTGGCATGGCCCTGCATAGCCCAGCATGGCCTGACATTGCCCAGCATGGCCTGACATTGCCCAGCATGGCCTGGCATGGTCCAATATGGCCTGACATGGCCCAGCATAGCCCAGCATGGCTACAAATCCAAGGACTGAAACAAATACAAAATAAGACTTAGTTGGTAAGAAAACTTAGTTCATATATATATTATTGGTTTATTTGTCAGTGAGTCTGCTCATTTTATGATGCCTTTTTTAAGATTGTTATCATCCTTCTCCCCATTGTCATCATCATCATCACCATCACCCTTGTTTCTTTTTTGGCAGTAAAAAATATCTTCATTGTCTTCTTTTTTTTTTGTCTTTTATGTATTTCAACACTTTTTCATCTTTCCCTCTTTTTTTTGTCTTGCAGGAGCAAACTTTTGAGGACTGGACGTAAAAGAGCTAAGTTTGATGGACTAAATAATGTTAAATACAAACTTATCTTTTCTCATGAGGATGCTTTATTCACACATTTTATGGTTGATATAGGACCAGCTCCAAAGATGATATAATCTTCGAACTTGAAAAAAAAAAAGAGTTTTTGAAACTGACAAAATTTTGGGTTAATATTTGGTTTATTTCACACACACACAAATAAACACATACATATAAATATATATATATACACACACAAACACATATATGTGTTTATATATATATATATATATATATATACATACATACACACATACATGTGTGTGTTTAATACATATACACGTTTTTATGTATATATACACATACACGTGTGTGTTTTATACATATACACGTGTTTTTATGTATATATATATATGTATATATATATATATGTATATATATATATATATATATATGCACACACATATACACTTGTGTTTTATACATATAATTTTTCTTGTGCTTTTTTTATTTTACTATTTTAATATTTCTAAAAAAAATATTATAAAAATAAAAAAAAAAACAAGAAACATAAAAATGGATTATCAGAACATATTTACATGCACAGATAACTATTTTGTGTTGGGTTTGAACGTTTTACTATTATATCATAATATCAGTATTGTTGTTCTTGTTATAATCATTCATTAGAGTTATACCTGTTATTATTATCATTCATTAGAATTGGTGGTGGATTTGGTCTAAATAGTTCTAAAGGTAAAGAAAAAAAGAAAAAAAAAGGGGAATAATGAAATGGGTTAGATGCTTCATCATGTATCATATATATTTCAGTACTATATTGTTTCAAGTTCAAATCTCCAATCAGGATAGATTTATTTTATTATTAATAATATTATTTTTTTCTGTGTGTGTGTGTGGTGTGTGTCTTGTTCTTCTATTATCAATTAAATAACTAACAATAAATTAATAAAATTGATTCCATTGACTTATATCCTGCTTTTATTGACATTGTGTCTAGTCAAAAGTTGTTAAGGTTCCTATGAGAAGAGAAAGAGATGGAGGGGCAGAAATGGTAGTGTGATGCTGCAAATAACATAACAGTATTTCAGTTAATTTCATTCCTCTGTGTTCGTATTTCAAATCCTGCCAGGGTTCACTTTACCTTTCACCCCTCTGTTGGTGGGGAGGTGATAAAATAAGTACTAGTAATTTCCTGAGGAAGTGGGGTTTCAATTCAACTACACAACCATCTATGTATCTCTGTGTCTGTCACCCCTTCCCACCTCTCTCTTCCCTTTCTTTCATACACACACATAAATCTCTTGTTTTGTGCCAATGTGAGAAATTAGCAGAATCATTAGAGAACAGGCCTCAAGATTACAGGATTTCATTGCATCATATTATATATCCCACTGAAACCAACTTCACTTTTCACCTTTATGGTGTTGATAAAAACGAACTCCTGTCAAGAACTGGGATTGACTTAATTGAATAATCTGTTCCCCTGAAAATCTTTGGCCTTATGCCAATATTATGACTTATCATCATTATCATTATAAAAGGTGGCAAACTAGTGTTAAAGCATGAGAAAAATATTTTGCTGTATTTGTTCTGGTTCTTTCTATTCTGAATTCAAATTCTGCAGAGGTTGATTTTTGGTATTCTCCCCTCCAGAGTTGATAAGATAAGATACCAGCCAAGTGCTGGGGTTAATGATGTTGACTAATCACCTTCAAAAATTGCTGGCCTTTTGCCAAAATTTGAAACCAGTATTATTATTATTATTAAGGGTAATGGGTTAACAGAATCATTTAAATATTGGACAAAATGCCATGTGTTGTTTATTTACGGTACTTGCATTCTTAGTTCAGATCTCATTTATGTCAATGTTGCCTTACATCTTTCTGGGGTTGATAAAATACAGGGATTGATTTAATTGACTAAACTTCCTAACCCAAATATCTGATCTTAATTCTTTATAAGAAACAATATAAATTATAAGAGAAAGAGCAGTGGGTTCGCAGAATCATTCAAGCATTGGATGACTCTTTGCATTCTGAGTCTTCTTTATCCTACATTATTCCAAGGGTGATGAAAGAAAATATCGGTCAGGTACTAGAGTTAATTTAATCAACTAATCCCTTCCTCCACTCCACCAAACCCGACTCCAAATTTGTGCCCTTGTGGCTATGTTAGGTGCACTTTTTTATTAGGGGGGGGTGAGCTCGACCTTGCCTTCAGGGTTGATAAAACAAGAACCAGTTAAGCACTGGGGTCAATATACCAGTAACAGTTAAGCATTGTGGAAAGAAAGAATCATTGGCGTTGGTGGGGTAGAGAAATGACAAACACAGTTGCATTGCTACTTTTGATACTTTCTAAATAACCAGTGGCTCCATCTTCAGATCCATCAGTCAAATTTGCATTTTATCCACCTTGATCACCAATGACATAAAAGAGCCATAAAATGCCCTTTTCCTGTGAAATTGGCATCCTATCTATCAAACACTAATTTTATTAGCTTCAGGTTTCTCTGGGTTGAGCTGATCTATGAATAAAGGCTTCTCAACTGTGATCATTTTGCCCGGTAGCATTTTGTTCATCTTTAGGTTCTGAGTTCAAATGCTTCCAAGATCCACATTGCCTTTCATCCTTTTGGGATCGATAAAATAAGTGCCAGTGGATTACTAGGGTCTATGTAATCATCTAAACCTCTCACTTCAAAATTGCAGGCCTTGTGCCTATAGTAGAATTTATTATTATTATTATCATCATTGTTACATAATCTGTTTGATTAGTTCATTAGCTGGATTTCTTAAACAGATGTATCTATACTTTCAAAAAGAAATAAATACATTCAAATGTAAGATTATTAAAAAATGTGAATATGCAGTAAAAGACAAAAAAGTAAATATGTGCATCCAAAATTATAAATATACATATCTACAGATGCTCAAAGATACATACATGTTTACATTATGAAATTATAAATGCACATACACACATAGAAATACATATACATACATGCACATACACCCATATATATGTGTGTGTGTGTGTGTGTATCCTTATAGCCCAATGTATAAAACATAAAACAATAGTGGTTTTCAGCTAATTCTTAAATATAGTTAAAAAGAATGTTTTAGCTATTGAAGTTTTTACTTGCAGTTTATAGAGTGGGTTATACCTTCAGTTTCTTTTCCTGTTTCTATGTTTAGAGTGGTTTTCTTACAATATTGTTCTCTTTAATTTCTTCTGTGAAATTAGGTTTCATTTTTTTTCTTTTTTATAGCTTCATCATGATAATGCGAAAGTTCTTCGAAAATCGTTTTGTTTGTTGATATTTTGCACATTTTGAATGAGATACTATGGACTAGGTTTTTCATAAATTTCTTTCAGAGTTTAGATTAGTTTATTAATGTACTCATTCAATTGGTTTTATGTTGAACAGAATACTGAATTGTCTAGGTTTAATGTGATAGCTATTATTTTTAGTTTTTGCATGTTTCAATTGTTATTTTAAAACCTAATTTTTCAATGAAATTAACGTGACTTCTTTTCTGAATTTGCCTACTTTCTGAGTGTGTTTAGCTCTATCATTTCTATAATGTTCACCAGATAGAAGTGGATATTTTTGATGTAATAATTTTAAACTATATAAGCCTACAAGATTGCTTATTTCTGCAGAATCTTTCACATCTAGTTTGATATTTTAAAAAAACTCAGTATTATATATATTTTTTTAGCCATGTAATATTAAAAACAATATAGGTTTTCTTGCTTACAAACTATGAACAATAAGTTGGGTAAATTAAGTGAAATTTGAAATCCCAGTTAACATTAACTTTGTGTATGTATGTACATAAGAGAAAGAGAGAGGGAGTGCATGAGTGAGGGTGACTGCAAATCCTCATGGAGATAATATGAATTTACTTTAATGTGTATTAATGCATGCAAGTGCATGGTCTTGAAATTAAAATGAAATACTATTGCAATCTAGTTTTATTCTGGAGGATATTTCATGTCCTCTTGATGCATTCTTTTATTGTTGTTATGATAAATATTAGTCAACATGTCATGTGTGTGTGTGTGTGTGTGTGTGTGTGTGTGTGTATAAGTAGAATACCTGTTTTTGGCGGAAAAAAAGCAAAATGCAAAAGAAGCAAACTGACTGTATTGCCACATGCTACTTAAAGAATTTATAAGATGGATGGAGGTATAAACCCATTAAAAATACAAAGAAAAGAAGCAAAAATGGACGAGAGCAAAGAAGTGTATTTGAAACAGCAAATATATTTGTCTTTCTTTTTGCACTTCTGTTTCCTGATTCACATTCACTTTTCAATACTTGCTCAAATGGAAGGTCTTTTTTATGTTTTGTCGTGATTATTGTTGGAGCTATTGTTTTTACACCTGGATGCTCTATTTGGAAATTACCATTCAACTTTGAAGTAAATGTGGAATTTTGCTTTCTCCAGTTTGCCTGGCTGAAAAAAAGAAAAAAACAACAGACTTATGTTCCCTGCTTAGAGAATAAATATGATTATTTCATCAACCTATTCTATATATTTCCTCTGAGAAGTCTACAATTATTTGTAATTGATGTTTTATATACCTTGGGAGAATAACTATAATGAAGTGAATTTTCTAGTTTAATGATCATCAATTTTCTTATCCTCCATAGTTGCTGCATTGTTAATTATGTTGTTCCCCAAGAATGTTTAGTAATTCCTTAATTACTCCAGATGTTATTTACATTGGTAAGATGTATAATGTGTATTTGCTGTGTGGATAAGCTACTGACCTCAATGGACACAGGTCATTGGTTCTTTTCTTAGCCTACAGCAATTGGCTTGTAGACTTAACTATGGGGATTAATACTTCCATTCAGTCCTTGGGTCCTCTTTCCAAAGCTCCATACCATTGAATGCATTTAGGACAGGTCCCTACCTTCCTCCCATCAGACTCTGAAAAAGAATTGTGGATTTTGTCCTTCCTTCTCTGAAGAAGCAATTAAGGCAAATAACTTTAACAAAAGAAAAATGCATGTGTCTGTAAAAACTCTTAAGTGGAGACTTTAGTTACCTGTTTCTAGTCTTACTGCATTAAATGAATGAAAGTGAGTTCTTTCCTTGAGATATGATGCAATAATACTTGTTCCCATCCCCCAGGTAACTAAGAATAAAATAATATTACTCCTGGTTACATGCATATTCTCTTGATTGCCAACACACTCTTACATATTTTTTTGTCTCCTTATTCGTCAACATCATCCAACCTCTAGCCTACAGATGTGCTGTTTCCTTGATCAGTAACTCCCTCCAACCTCTGGTCGACAAACATGCTGTCTCTCTCTCTTTTCTTTTTATACTGATTCTACAGTAACCTCTGTTCTCATGCCACATGCTGAAGCCCTCTTCACTCATGCAATACACCTTTTTATTTTTTACATATTCTATTAAGTTCAACAATAAACACTTCACCCAATCCACTCCAACCAGCATGTCAACACTCTGGAAATTCCTCACCACCCAGCACGTTTTTGTCTCCTTTTTTTTCTTCCATCTGTTGGCTTTTAAATTGTTCAAAATAAATATGAACTGCCTTGATCTCACCTGCCTCGAAGAGTCTGCAATCGTTATGGACACAGTCCCTTTTCCAAGACCAATCCAAAAATGGTGTACTGGCCTAATACACAAAAATATGCTTAATGTAAATTTGATCTCAAAACCTGTGAACAGATAATCCAATAGCTTATCCACTGACATATTTCTCTTCTCATTCTAGTATTAGACATTCTGTTTTTGGACAAGACTCTTGATTTTGTCTACCCTGCCAGAAAATCTTTGTACATATCCAAATAATATGCTTTACCATGCCATTCTTTGCATATGAATATTTTTTCAGTTTTCTTTCATATCATGCAGTTTTAAAATTCTACTTAATATAACTTACATATTTTAATGAAAAAACATTACTTCCCTGGCATAAATGTTAATTATAACATAAACACAAACACACAAAAGTATATTCATGTATCTGAAGTTGAAGTATTAATTTTTTATTTGCCTATTCTTTAAAACAATTGTTGTGGGATATGAATTTTCAGGTAGCACAAAACTTATACTAGCATGATTTAGTGTCATTTATCAGCTGCTGGTCAAATATGGCAGCACAGCAAAAGAACCTCAAACTTTTAGCAGTCATTTATCAGAGTTATGTCTAGAAGCACCCTGTTCCAAACATAAATTGGAATTTATTTTATTGAAACTGGTAGATAGAACTAGTAGTTTTTCATTTACATATCTACATTTCAACAGCTCCCCTTGACTTCTATTAAATTTGAATGATTACATACATATGATGTAATTTTCTGCATGGTGTAATGGATTTCTCTGAAATATATAAACGCATGCATATACACACAAGAAAACTATATACACATAAATATTGAAAGGTTTTGCTTATGCCTAGTAATACTGATCACCTAGTGTTAGAACTCAATTTACATATGCTTCAGAATAAAGCATTAGCTGAGTACAGAGCATAATATGAAATCAAATAAATATCAAGGGAATTATATTATCAACTTCATTGACTTGCAGCTGCTTCTGCTATAAGGTGCAGTGCACTTAGAGATGAGTGCTTGTGTATCACCTTATAGCTTTCTCAGAGCTTCTGAAACTTGTGTATGTGTATATATATATATATACACAAACACACACACACACACACACATACATACATACATACATATATATATATATATATATACGTGTGTGTGTATATTTAGGGAAACCACTAGGTGGATAACCATACACTAGAAGATCACATAGATCGTATGTGATCTTCTTCTAGCATATGGTTATCCACCTAGTGGTTTCCCTAAATATACTCATGTATTGAAAGTTTTTATGATTTTTCAGATTTTTTATATGCTAGGCTACTGGTTTTAAATTGAAATTAATTAAATTAATATTTAATTTATCTCCCTCATTATTTAAATATATATAAATATATAAATTTTTCTGTTTGTAAAACAATGGCCTCACTTTTCATGGAGATGCTGCTGTTTGACATGTTGCACGACTTTTGTAAACAAAAGGTTCATTCATACAGTGTCATTTGTTTCCACCTCTCAGCATAACCCTAATAAGGCTATTTGTTATAACCTGACTTGGGAACCAGTGCAGGTTTGCATCCAGGAGGTCATCATTGCACAGGAAACTTTGCCTCAATATACTCTCATCAGAATTCTGCAAGCATGGAAAAGTAAACTTTAAAACGATGATGAAGATGATGATAATACAATAAATGGATGTCTATCCATTTTATTGATGAATAATCTAATTGGTCAGTCAAGTGCACTGTCTCTTCATCGAATTAAAGTGCAAGTACCTGAGCATTCCACAGACAATAGTAACTTTAAAGTAATACTTAGGTGGATTTAGCATTACACAGTGTTGCAAGAAGTCTGGATTATCTGATTCTCCAGTCAAGCTCCTACAGGTTCTATCTATGCACTTTCCTTCACAAGACTTG
>NW_021834065.1:0-17500 GCF_006345805.1 Octopus sinensis | reverse complement strand
TATATATATATATATATATATATATGCATACATACGATGGGCTTCTTTCAGTTTTCATCTACCAAATCCACTTACAAGGCTTTGGTTGACCCGAGGCTATAGTAGAAGACACTTACACAAGGTGCCATGCAGTGGGACTGAACCCAGAATCATGTAGTTTGTAAGCAAGCTACTTACCATGCAGCCACTCCTACACCTATCCTACTGGTTTTTTTGCTGAACCACTAGTTATGGGGATGCAAATAAACCAACACTGGTTGTCAAGTACAATGCAGAAGGACACATGTACACCCATGCTAGTGGTACTTAAAAAGTACTCATTACACTCTTGGAGTGGGTGGTGTTAGGAAGAGCATCCAGCCATAAAAATTATGCTAAATCAGAGTGGAATTTGGTGCAGCTCTCCGGCTTACCAGTTTCAGTCAAACTGTCTAACCCATACCAGCATGGAAATCAGACGTTAAATGATGATGATGATGATGATATATATATGTATATGGACATCTGGCCCTAAAAAATTTGTCTCAACAAATCCTGCATGATACATGCAAGCATAGAAAAGTGTACATTAAAACTATAATGTTATATATAATGCACTTCCACAGTTTCCATCAACCAAATTCACTCAGAAGGCATTGGTCAGCCTAGGGTTATAGTAGAAGATATTCGCACAAATTGCTGTGCAGTAGGACTGAACCTGAAACCACATGGTTGCAGCCAACCATACTTTCACCTATTTAGCAAATTTTTTGTTCTTTTCTGTTTGCAGATAGTAGATCCTGGACTACATCACCAACTTTGACCGTAAAAGAAAAATTGATATAAAAAAAGGGAGACTAGATTGAAATTTGAGAGAGAGGTAGCTTTGGCTTCTATTTCTAGCAAGTTAAATGACAGCTATTGTTTTGTGACATTGTTGATCAACCCTTATAAATATATGGGTATATGTTTGTGTCTCCCACCATTGGCTGACAACTGGTGTTGGTATGTTTTTCATAACTTAGCAGTTCAGCAAAAGAGACTAATAGAATAAATACCAGGCTCTAAAAAAGTAAGTACTGGGGCTGGTTCATTCAACTAAAATTTCTTCAAGATGGTACTCCAGCGTGGCCACAGTCTAATGACTGAAACATGTATATATACATTTATATTTTGGGATTGTCATTTTTTTCTTGCCATATAAATACACTCGCTGTATATTCATTCTTCACTCATTTATTATTGTTCTTATTTTATCTTGTGTCTATTAACTGGAAATATTTCATCACACATCTTTGACCTCTTCAGTGACTCTGCCATCCCACGTGTATCCTTCTGTTCTGAAACAGGTCACATGTGTGATGAAGATTTTCAGACAATGACATAAGATAAAATAAGAACAATAATAAACACATGAAGAACGAATATATAGTGTGTGTGTTTATTTGGCAAGAAAATAAATGGCAATCCCAAAATATAACTAGGTTTCAACACACTATTTCACATCAAGAATCTTGCAAAACAAATTCATGAATGTATATATATATATATATATATACACTCACACAAATACATATATATATATATATATATATACACACACACAAATATATATATATATACACACACATATATACACACATACACACACAAAAGGAGAGAGAGAGAGAAACAGAGACAGGCAGACATTATAAGATATTTTGATTGGCTAATCTCAGATGTGTGTTCCAAAATGATGCTAGCCCATCATATTTTCTTCTGTAATTATCCTTGCAACTGACGTCTTTAAAAGGCATCCACTCATCAACATCACTATGTATGAATTATGATTTTCAAAGATTTTAACTTTTATCATCTTACATTTTTGCCAATTATTGTCGAATGTAATGCGATTAATAGAGCTACTATACTCTCTGAAATATTTAGTACCAAAGATGATGCAAAATATCAAACAGCAGACTGGAAATATAAAAGGATTAAAATTTGGCATAAAAATTAAATGACATGCTAAAAATAGTTATAGAAAGTGAAATGAACCTTTTTTAAATAAAAGATATATAAGTTAATAACGAAAGACCATTTCTATAAGGCTTCTCTCCTTTACAAAAAACAGCCAGTAAAATGCAGTAAAACTATAAGCTGATATACTAAAGATTCCAGCTAGAAAAGAAATGAGTTTCTTTCTTAAATATGTAGCTAATAACTATGATAGTCACTAGCAATGGATATTGGAGAATATATGGGTGAGCCCTATACTTTTATTTTGTTGGGGGGTGTATGCACACATACAGAATGGCTGGAAATAAAAACGTTTTCTTATAATTCTTGTTATATCTGCCTGATTAAATATGTTCTGTTGTGTCTCTGGGAAACCTTAGCAAGGAAAAAAGCCTGTACTATATTTGTTCTCAGTTTGTATGTAAAGTCGTCTTTAATATATATATATTAAGTTTATATAAATGGGTGCATAAACTCTCCTTTCTTTAACTTCAGAAATTTTTCAAGAACTGATTTGTTTTTTGCCAAAATATTTTTCTGGTTTTATCACTGTTTATTTATTTTTTTTTTTTACCAGTTTATCAACTCCTTTTGAAAATGGCACATTTAATAAAGCTACTAAATTCTTTGAAATAGTTTGCATTGAAAAAGTGTTATATAAGCTGTCTGTAAACTTTAAGGGATTAAATGCTGAAGCTACAATTAAACTGAATATCAAAACTGACTACTGGAAAGAAGTGTGTGTGTGTGTGTGTGCACACAGAGCAAACAATTCACGAGAAAAATAATTCAGGAAAAATTAATTAACTCTGTTATTATCTAGTATAACAATTTTAAAAATTATAATTACAGAATCAATAATATAGGCGATTGCAGGCCCCAAAAAAGCGTTAAATAGCTGAACGATGAAAATTAATCAAAAGAAATACTAAGCATGTCTACCTGCTGGAAATAACAGACAAATCTCTTTTTTAAATTGCCAAAATACACTGATAATAACTACAGAAATTAACCGTCCAAAGGCAAACGGGCCAACACAATCTCTCAGCATACATTCAAGTATTTGGATTCACGTGGACCGGTTTCTGGACTGGAATAATAGCCTAACCTTCTTCAGCATGCGTTATCATGATACGGAGCCCCAATCCGTCATGTTGAAGTCTGCGCTGCAACTGATTCGTTTTGCACCGAAATCATTTGCAGCCACTAGTGTGAAAATAATTTCAATACGGAGCAAACAATTCACGAGAAAAATAATTCCCGAAAAAATAATTTGCAAAGATATCATTGACTCTGTGTAATGATAATAACAGAATCAATAATATAGGTGATTGCAGGAAGGAAACAACTTTCATGGCCTAATACAAACCACATTAAAATATCCGTGAACGAAAAAGACAGACAACTACTGCCAACCCTACTGAGCTCACACCGTTACTATTGCTGCTATTCAGGCCGAAAAATAACTACCATAACCACTAGCATTCTTGCTATTTCCGACAGCCACTCTTGCCGCAATACTACCAACTGCTACTCATACTGCTGTTGCTACCACGAATCTGCAGTAATTAATAAGAAACGAAACATCAGCACCATGTAGATTTTGTAAAATAAAATAAAATTGAATTTCCAGAACTGATATCATTTTATTTTTCCTTTTATATCAGCTGGATAATATCATCGTCTTAAGTGATTGAAACCGGTAGCATATTCTCAAAGCATCTTCTTTCTGCTCTATTTAAATAGATATGTGTATGTATGCATATTGTTCCTTTCATATAAATCTATGTCAACGTCAACGTGTTTATGTATAGATATGCGTATTGTGTCAGTCTCCCATGGGTAGCCACGACAATTCTGTAAGGTCTTTGATAAATGAATTTGTTTAACAGAAATGCAATAAAGTATTTTCCTTATTTCCATTCAACGAAGAAATTTTATACTTATCCTCATTTATCTTATCTATTCTCACAGTATACACACAACTAGCATTTTTCCACCCACTCCACTTTTCTATCTGTAATTAATAATATATTCCTCGATTTATTATTACATATTTATAAATACTACTTGTTAAAACTTAGTCGTTATACTTGATCTACAATACATGATGGACTTAAAGCATGCAAAATTATATACTTCATAATTGTTTATTACGTGAGCCGATAACTTTATCTGTCAGAAGAGCTTACTGTAATAGCTCTTTGAATGAGATAAGGTTATCGGTCCACGTAGTAAACAATTATGAAGTAGTGTAATGTCAAGTAGCCATGTATCCAAAAGTCCTGACAATCCGAGTGATTAAATTATTCTGTAACAAGTATAATGCTATGAAAGTCATATGGTTAAATAAATATATAGTCATTCTCAAAGCTTCACATTTTATGTTATTGGCGTACAAAAGAGGAGAGATATAAATTTCATTACTGAAGGTGTAGAGAAAGACACTAGGAGGCTTTATATAAAGAGAGTAAACTAGTGCTTTGCTGCTTCTGGGATGCAAGGTGAGATTCTATCAAGCCCGAATGAGTCAACTGGGTGAGGGTATCAGATGTTGAAAGACCAGAAATCCCCTGCCACCTAAGAAACTTCACTGACGATGCATCCCAGGACATATATATATATATATATATATGATGATGATGATGTTGATGATGATGATGATATTTATGAGAGAGAGAGAGAGAGAGTGGTAAATATTGTGGACACTGTCAATTGCAACTCTTCACGAAGAGTAACCATTTGGTAAAGACATGGAATTTGAATTGGGAGTACGGAGAGATGGAACAAACACAGAGAGGCATTCTATACAACACTTTTAATAACTCTACTAATTAATTGCCTTCATGTATGTATGTATGTATCTATCTATCTATCTATCAAAATTTTTTTGAATGGTCTCCTCACAAGGAGACCATATCTGTCATATATATATATAAATTCAGGGTGAATGCTTGATAAATGTAAGCACCTGTATATGCCAGCTAGTTGCAGAGGTGAGAAGATATATGTATCAAATGAAATAAAAAACAGAACACAAATGATGTCGCGGTACACGTGCTTCAAGCTTTATAAAACAACTTATTCTTTCATCAATGTATAATTGACATAACAGATGGTTTAAAGCTCTCTTCAGCCGCATGCAATTAATATAACAAGGACCTGTATCATATTATGAAAAGTCCGGAAAGGAACATTTGATTTCATACATAATGGTAGGTATATTGAGATTCACTAAGACAGTATGTTTGTAAATCTTCATAATACCTTGCACACCTATTTGAAAACATTTTCAGGAAAATTCTCAAAAAATTTTTGTAAAAAATAAAAAAAAATTTGGGGGGAAACTTTTCAGAAAATTTTTGGGAAAAATTTTTCAAAAAATTTTTGAGGAAAATTTTCAAAAAATTTTTGAGGAAAGTTTCCAAATTTTTGGGGAAAATTTTCCAAATTATTGAGAAAAATTTTCAAAAATTTTGTGAGGGAAATTTTCCAAAAATTTTTCACAGAGTTTTGGGGAAAATTTTCAAAAAATTTTTCAAAAATTTTTCAAAAGTTTTTCGGAAAAGTTTCAAAAAATTTTTCAATAATTTTTCGGAAAAATTTTTCAAAAATTTGAGAGGAAAATTTTCAAAATATTTTTCAAAAATTTTTTGGAAAAATTTAAGAAAAATTTTTGAGGAAAGTTTGTCTAAAATTTTTGGGGAAAATTTTCCAAAAATTTTTCAAAAACTTTTGGAAAAATTTTCAAAATTGGTGAAAAAATTATTCAAAACATTTTGGTAAAAATTTTCAAAAATTTGAGGAAAATTTTACAAAATTTTGGGGAAAATTTTCCAAAAATTCTGTTGAAAATTTTCAAAAAACTTTTGGGAAATTTCAAAAAATTTGTGAGGAAAATTTTCAAAAAATTTCTCAAAAGATTTTTGGAAATTTTCAAAAGCTCTTTTCAAAAATTGAGAAAATTATTCAAAAATTTTTGGTAAAAATTTTCAATAATTTATGAGGAAAATTTTACAAAAATTTTGGTGAAAATTTTCAAAAATTTATCTAAAATTTTGGGGGAAAGTTTTCAAAAATTTTGGAGGAAAATTTTGGGGGAAAGTTTTCAAAAATTTGTGGGATAAATTTTCAAAAAATTTTTCAAAAATTTTTAGCAAAATTTTTCAAAAATTTTTGGGGAAAATTTTCCACAGCTTTTGAAGAAAAATTTTTAGGAAAAATTAAAAAAAATTTTTGAGGAAAGTTTGTCTAAAGTTTTTATGGAAAATTTTCCAAAAATTTTTCAAAAACTTTTGGAAAACTTTTCAAAATTAGTGAAAAAAGTATTCAAAAATTTTTGGTAAAAATTTTCAATAATTTATGAGGAAAATTTTACAAAAATTTTGGTGAAAATTTTCAAAATTTTATCTAAAATTTTGGGGGAAAGTTTTCAAAAATTTTGGAGGAAAATTTCAAAAATTTTCAAAAATTTATCTAACGTTTTGGGGGAAAGTTTTCAAAAATTTGTGGGATAAATTTTCAAAAAAATAAAAAAAATTTTTTTGGAAAAATTAAAAAAAATTTTTGAGGAAAGTTTGTCTAAAGTTTTTATGGAAAATTTTCCAAAAATTTTTCAAAAACTTTTGGAAAAATTTTCAAAATTAGTGAAAAAATTATTCAAAACTTTTTGGTAAAAATTTTCAAAAATTTATGAGGAAAATTTTACAAAAATTTTGGGGAAAACAATTTTTCAAAACTTTTGGGAAATTTCAAAAAATTTTTGAGGAAAATTTTCAAAAAATTTTAGGGAAAAATTTTCAAAAATTTTTATAAAAAATTTTCAAAAATTTTTGAGAAAAATTTTCAAAATATTTTTAAAATTTTCAAAATATTTTTGAAAATTTTCAAAAGTTTTTGGAAAAATTTTCAAAAATTTCTGAGGAAAATTTTCAAAAAATTTCTCAAAAGTTTTAGGAAAAGTTTCAAAAAATTTTTCAAAAATTTTTGGGAAACAAAATTTTTCAAATTTTTGGGGAAAATTTTCAAAAGCTTTTGAAGAAAATTTTCATAAACTTTTAGGAAAAATTTTCAAAAATTTGAGATAAATTTTCAAAAATTTTTCAAAAACTTTTGGAAAAATTTTCAAAAATTTTTGAGAAAAATTTTCAAAAATTTATGAGGAAAATTTTCAAAAATTTATGAGGAAAATTTTCCAAAAATTTTGGGGAAAATTTTCAAAAGCTTTTGAAGAAAATTTTCATAAACTTTTACGAAAAATTTTTCAAAAATTTTTGAGATATATTTTCAAAATATTTTTCAAATATTTTAGGGAAAAATTTTCAAAAATTGTGGGATAAATTTTCAAAAAATTTTTATAAAATTTTTGGAAAAAAATTTTAAAAAATTCTTCAGGAAAGTTTCTCTAAAATTTTCAAAAGTAGTGAGAAAATTATTCAAAAATTTTTGGTAAAAATTTTCAAAAATTTATGAGGAAAATTTTCCAAAAATTTTGGGGAAAATTTTCAAAAACTTTTGGAAAGTTTCAAAAAATGTTTGAGGAAAATTTTGAAGAAAATTGAGGGGAAAATTTTCAAAAATTTTTAGATAAAATTTTCAAAAATTTTTGAGAAGAATTTTCAAGATATTTTCCAAAAATTTTTGGGAAAAATTTTCAACAATTTGTGACGAAAAAATTTTAGGGGAAAATTTCAAAAATTTTTAGAAAATATTAGAGAAAAATTTTCAAAATATTTGAAAATTATTGAGAAAATTAACAAAAATTTTTGGTAAAAATTTTCAATAATTTATGAGGATTGCTCTAAAATATTTGAAAATTTTGCCTAACAATTTTTTGAAAATTCTCCCCAAATATTTTTGAAAGCTCCGGATAACTCCGAAAATCTCTGGTAATCTCCGGCAATTTCCGCCAATCTCCCGTAATTTCCGCCAAACTCCGTTAATTTCCGGCATTCTCCGGTAATTTCCGGCAATCTCCGGCAGTTTCCGGCAATATCCGCAATTTCCGGCAATCTCCGCTAGTTTCCGCTAAACTCCGTTAATTTCCGGCATTCTCCGGTAATTTCCGGCAATCTCCGGTAATTTTCGGCCATTCCCGGCAATCTCCGGCAGTTCCGACAATTTCCGCCAATCTCCAGCAGTTTCTGGCAATCTGCGGCAGTTTCCGGCAATCTCCGGTAATTTCCGGCCATTCTCGACAATCTCCGGCAGTTTCCGGAAAACTCCGCCAGTTTCCGCCAAACTCCGTTAATTTCCGCAATCTCCGGCAGTTTCCGGCAATCTCCGTCAGTTTCCGGCAATCTCCGGTAATTCCGCCAATGTCCGTTAATTTCCGGCAATTCCCGTCAATCTTCGGCAATTTCCGGCAATCTTTATTTGAAAAATCTTTGAAATTTTTACCGAAAAATTTTCAAAATATTTGAAAATTTTCCCAAAAACTTTTGAGAATTTCCCTCAAAAATGTTTGAAAATTTCCCTAAAAATTTTTTGAAAATTTTCAAAAACTTTTGGAAAAATTTTCAAAATATTTTTAAAATTTTCAAAATATTTTTAAAATTTTCAAAATATTTTTAAAAATTTTTTCAAAATTTTCCCCAACAATTTTTTGCAAATTTTCTTCAAAAACTTTTGAAAATTTTTCCCAAAAATTTTTTGAAAATTTTCAAAAGTTTTTGGAAAAATTTTCAAAATATTTTTAAAAATTTTTTCAAAAATTTTGGGGAAAATTTTTCAAAATTTTCCCCAACAATTTTTGGAAATTTTCCAAAAATATTTGAAAATTTTCCCAAATATTCTTGAAATTTTCCCTAAAAACTTTTCCAAATTTTTGCTCCAAAATTTTTTGAAAAGTTTCCCGTAATATTTTTGAAAATTTTTCATGACAATTTTTAAAAATTTTTTCAAAAATTTTTAGCAAAAATTATCAAAATATTTTTCAAAAATTTTGGGGAAAATTTTCCACAGCTTTTGAAGAAAAATTTTTAGGAAAAATTAAAAAAAATTTTTGAGGAAAGTTTGTCTAAAGTTTTTATGGAAAATTTTCCAAAAATTTTTCAAAAACTTTTGGAAAACTTTTCAAAATTAGTGAAAAAAGTATTCAAAAATTTTTGGTAAAAATTTTCAATAATTTATGAGGAAAATTTTACAAAAATTTTGGTGAAAATTTTCAAAATTTTATCTAAAATTTTGGGGGAAAGTTTTCAAAAATTTTGGAGGAAAATTTCAAAAATTTTTCAAAAATTTATCTAACGTTTTGGGGGAAAGTTTTCAAAAATTTGTGGGATAAATTTTCAAAAAAATAAAAAAAATTTTTTTGGAAAAATTAAAAAAAATTTTTGAGGAAAGTTTGTCTAAAGTTTTTATGGAAAATTTTCCAAAAATTTTTCAAAAACTTTTGGAAAAATTTTCAAAATTAGTGAAAAAATTATTCAAAACTTTTTGGTAAAAATTTTCAAAAATTTATGAGGAAAATTTTACAAAAATTTTGGGGAAAACAATTTTTCAAAAACTTTTGGGAAATTTCAAAAATTTTTGAGGAAAATTTTCAAAAAATTTTAGGGTAAAATTTTCAAAAATTTTTATAAAAATTTTCAAAAATTTTTGAGAAAAATTTTCAAAATATTTTTAAAATTTTCAAAATATTTTTGAAAATTTTCAAAAGTTTTTGGAAAAATTTTCAAAAATTTCTGAGGAAAATTTTCAAAAATTTCTCAAAAGTTTTAGGAAAAGTTTCAAAAAATTTTTCAAAAATTTTTGGGAAACAAAATTTTTCAAATATTTTTGGGGAAAATTTTCAAAGCTTTTGAAGAAAATTTTCATAAACTTTTAGGAAAAATTTTCAAAAATTTGAGATAAATTTTCAAAATATTTTTCAAAAATGTTTGGGAAAAATTTTCAAAAAATTTTTCCGAAATTTATGGCAAAAATTTAAAAAAATTTTGAGAAAAGTTTCCAAAAATTTTGGGGAAAATTTTCAAAAGCTTTTGAAGAAAATTTTCATAAACTTTTACGAAAAATTTTCAAAAATTTTTGAGATATATTTTCAAAATATTTTTCAAATATTTTAGGGAAAAATTTTCAAAAATTTGTGGGATAAATTTTCAAAAAATTTTTATAAAATTTTTGGAAAAAAATTTTAAAAAATTCTTCAGGAAAGTTTCTCTAAAATTTTCAAAAGTAGTGAGAAAATTATTCAAAAATTTTTGGTAAAAATTTTCAAAAATTTATGAGGAAAATTTTCCAAAAATTTTGGGGAAAATTTCAAAAACTTTTGGAAAGTTTCAAAAAATGTTTGAGGAAAATTTTGAAGAAAATTGAGGGGAAAATTTTCAAAAATTTTTAGATAAAATTTTCAAAAATTTTTGAGAAGAATTTTCAAGATATTTTCCAAAAATTTTTGGGAAAAATTTTCAACAATTTGTGACGAAAAAATTTTAGGGGAAAATTTCAAAAATTTTTAGAAAATATTAGAGAAAAATTTTCAAAATATTTGAAAATTATTGAGAAAATTAACAAAAATTTTTGGTAAAAATTTTCAATAATTTATGAGGATTGCTCTAAAATATTTGAAAATTTTGCCTAACAATTTTTTGAAAATTCTCCCCAAATATTTTTGAAAGCTCCGGATAACTCCGAAAATCTCTGGTAATCTCCGGCAATTTCCGCCAATCTCCCGTAATTTCCGCCAAACTCCGTTGATTTCCGACAATCTCCGGCAGTTTCCGGCAATCTCCGCTAGTTTCCGCTAAACTCCGTTAATTTCCGGCATTCTCCGGTAATTTCCGGCAATCTCCGGTAATTTTCGGCCATTCCCGGCAATCTCCGGCAGTTTCCGACAATTTCCGCCAATCTCCAGCAGTTTCTGGCAATCTGCGGCAGTTTCCGGCAATCTCCGGTAATTTCCGGCCATTCTCGACAATCTCCGGCAGTTTCCGGAAAACTCCGCCAGTTTCCGCCAAACTCCGTTAATTTCCGCCAATCTCCGGCAGTTTCCGGCAATCTCCGTCAGTTTCCGGCAATCTCCGGTAATTTCCGCCAATGTCCGTTAATTTCCGGCAATTCCCGTCAATCTTCGGCAATTTCCGGCAATCTTTATTTGAAAAATCTTTGAAATTTTTACCGAAAAATTTTTCAAAATCTTTCCCAAAAACTGAAAATTTTCACTAAAAATATTTGAAAATTTTCCCCAAAAATTTTTGAAAAAATTGCTCCAAAATTTTTGTAAAGGTTCCCCAAATATTTTTCAAAATTTTCCCCAACAATTTTTGCAAATTTTCTTCAAAAACTTTTGAAAATTTTCCCAAAAACTTTTGAGAATTTCCCTCAAAAATGTTTGAAAATTTCCCTAAAAATTTTTGAAAATTTTTCCCCAAAATTTTAGAAAAACTTTTTGTAAATTTGGTGAAAAATTTTGAAAATTTCTCCCAACAATTTTTGGAAATTTTCCCAAAAATATTTGAAAATTTTTCCCAAATATTCTTGAAATTTTTCCCTAAAAACTTTTCCAAATTTTTGCTCCAAAATTTTTTGAAAAGTTTCCCGTAATATTTTTGAAAATTTTTCATGACAATTTTTAAAAATTTTTTCAAAATTTTCCCCAAATATTTTTGAAAACTCCGGATAACTCTGGTAATCTCCGTCAATTTCCGCCAATTTCCGGTAATTTCCGGGAATTCCCGGTAATCTCCGGCAGTTTCCGGCAATATCCGGCAATTTCCGGCAATCTCCGGCAATCTTAGGCAATGTTTTTGAAAGTTTTACCGAAAAATTTTTCAAAATTTTTTCCGTAAATATTTGAATATTTTCCCCAAAAATTTTCCACAAAAACTCCTGAAGAATTTTCCGTAAAATTTGTGCATAAACTCTCCTATTTTAAAAAATAGGAAAGAAGGATGAATCAAAGTAAGTAATGTAAGAGTGAGTGAGAGATAAAGAGAGAGAGAGAGAGAGAGAGAGAGGGGGAGAGAGAGTAAGATAGGGAGAGAGAGTAAGAGAGGGAGAGAGAGTAAGAGAGGGAGAGAGAGTAAGAGAGGGAGAGAGAGAGAGAGATAGAGGGGGAAATCGAAAAAGAAAAACAAGAACAAGATTATAGTTTTTGATCTGTTTTATTATTACTTAAATAAACATTTGAAATCCTTTTTTTCTTAGTTATGTTCCAATGATAAACGAACAACAAACATTGTAACGAACAGTAGTAGTGGGATTAGAAGTATTAGTATTAGTTGAAGTAGTAGAGGTGGTGGTTGTTGAAAACCATTTCCACTGACACTATATAAGGAGTGATAAAGAGAGAGAGAGAGAGAGTAATTGAAGGTGGAGAGGCAGGAGGTGTGGGTTGGTAGAGCAACTAAGTTAAAGAAGTATAGTTAGTCTCACAGGATTTGATAGTTGAATATATATATATACATTTATATATATATATAGATGTATAAATATATATGTGTATATATATATGTATATATACATGTATATATACATGTATATATATTTGTATATATATGTATATATATATACATTTACGTATATATATGTATATATATACATGTATATATATATATGTGTATATATATATATATATATGTATATATTTATATATATATGTATATCCCAGAGCCTAAGTCTGTGAGGGACCTGGGTATCGACATGAATGTGGATACCTGTTTCCAAGTGCACATTTCAAGGATGGCGACAAAGTGCAGACGACTGGCTGGATGGATCCTAAGAACATTCAGTACCAGAGATAAGTAAACCATGATGGTCCTCTGGCGGACACATATACATATATATATATATATATATATATATATTATATATATATATATATATATAAGGAGGGGGGAGAATTCAGAAAAACAAAGACGAAGACAGGTGGTGTTGACTACATGCAGATGTATTAGTATAACGCTCAGGAAGTGAAAAAATCTTTAACGTTTCGAGCCTACGCTCTTACACACAAGAAACAAGGAGAGAAAATATAGAATGTATATTGGCTTAGAATGTTCCTCGTGCCATTCATTAACAACTTTAACTGTGTGAATTGGTGCATTATCATCCTGAAAGATTGCGTTTCCCTCCGGAAAAGTTCCACAAACATATGCATATATATATATATATATATATATATATATATATATGTATATATATATGGGTATTTCGTTTTTGGATTTTGTTTGCAAGACGTAACGAAAATTTTAGAAAATAAAAATAAGAAAATGTGGAAATTTTACCGGTGAGTGTGTTATATTATAAGGAACAAAAAGAAAATGACTCTCCCCAGACACAACAGTATATATGGGTAGTTTTGTATGTATATGCATGTAAGTATATATTTAAGAAACTTAAAATTTCAAACAAATTTATTTTGATAAGAGATAGGACCGCCTTTGGCAGCAATTATAACTTGAATTCTATGAGGTATGGACTCGTACAAAGTTTGAATTCTTTCTGAAGGAATTTCTGCCCATTCTTCAGCTAAAACACTTTCCAGTTCTTGTAGTGATGATGGTGGAAGATATCGACTCTTTACTTGTTTTTCTAAAATACTCCGTAAATGTTCAATAATATTGAGATCTGGGGACTGCCGTGGCCAGATAAGATGTTCAACTTCACTAGAATGTTCCTCGTGCCATTCAGTAATAACTTTAGCAGTGTGAATTGGTGCATTATCATCCTGAAAGATTGCGTTTCCCTCCGGGAACAGTTCTGCAAACATAGGATGAATTTGATCAGATAAAATGCTTAAATAGTCTTGACTATTAATTCTGCCATGAAGGGAAACCATTGGGCCAGCGGATTTCCGAGATATAGCCCCCCGCCAGATCATCACAGATCCTTCTCCATGTAACTGTCCTAACAACAACTGCTGAGGATGCTAGATGTATTTCTGTCTCGATGTATTTCTGTACTCACAGGTAACCACAGAAAAACATGTAGCATTCTTACTAGCCGCTGCTATGTCAATTTCGATTTCCTTTCGGTATTTATTGTGCTTTAAAATTCAACACGACCGTAAGAAATATCTCCGGATGAATTCCGCAGAAAATTTGCCTTTTGCAACGTATTTGCATTAAGTACAATACATACATATATAGATGCACACACACTTGCGCGTGTGCACGCACACATACACACACACACACACACACACACACATATATATATACATATATATATACATACATATATACATATATATATATATATATATATATATATAGATATATAATAGATATATATATAGATATAAGTATATGAAAGAATGGAATTAACGACTAGTTAACAAATATCTTTTAGGATATATCCTAAAGGATATTTAACTAGTCGTTCAACTCCATTCTTCATATACTTAAAATTTTAAAATAACATACAAATTTCCGCACGAAGACACGTAGTCTATGCCCTAGGACGTAGCTTCAACCGTGTTCTTTCTGATGTGAATTTGCTACCCGGTATCGGTTATCTTTCGAATTACCTAATAAGATAATTCATTCAATTACTCAAATATATATATATATATATATACATATATATACATATATACATAAATATATGTATTATCAATTATCTATTATATAAAATCCGTTCTGTCTGTGTGTGTGTCTTCTAGGATCTCGGGTATCCTCCATCCGATTGCACTCAAATTTGATATGTAGATACCTACGGTATTCGGGCGTGTATAAGTTTTCAAAAAATTACAAAAGTCGATTCCAGGTGAGAATTCGCTCGATAAAGCATTCTTTGGAATAGAAAAATAGTCTATCTTTATTTCTTTTTTTGCTGGTGTCTCAAATTTAGGTTAAATCAATGTTTCTCAAAAGGGAGGCCAATGGGACAGTTGGACAAATTGTTTTCAGAAAATGTGGTATAAATGTTTGACAACTCAGCACCGTCCATGGAACGGGGGGCGTTTTGCTCGTATATAATATATATATATATATATATATATATATATTATATATACATATATACATATATATCTATATATCCATATGTACATGTTTATACATATATAGATCTATACATATATGCATATATATATATATCTATATATATATTATATATTTATATATACATACATATATATATGTATATATATACATTATATATACATTATATATATATATATACATACTATTTATATATATATATATATATATATATAATATATATATCTTATATACATTATACCTATTATATACATTACATTATTCTTGTAATTTACTTAATCTTTACTTTTTAATTGTTATTTTAATTTTAACTTTTCTATTATATGTAATTTTCTAGATGGTGTAATTTAATTATTCATTTTGAATTGATAAAAGGTATTTTTTTCTAATATTTTATATATATTATATTGTGTAGAATTTGATTTAGTATTTCTAAATTGAAATCTTTTTCCTTGTAAGTTTGGATTTTATTCCCTCAAATAATAATTATTATTATATATAATCCTTTGTATTGAAGAGCATAGGCTCGAAACGTCAAAGACTTTTCCATTCTTCCCGAGCGTTAAACTAATACACCTACTTGTTGTTCCTTCACCTCTGTTCCTCTTTTTTTCTGTAAATTTGGATATACACACACACACACACACACACACACACACACACATATATATATATATAATGATATCCGTGGTGCAGCTGATGACGGTGGTATGCTGGATTGTTATAGGCTGTGGAATAGTATTATAACGTCCTTTTGATATGTTAAATCTCTGATCGAGAGGTATACTTTACGATATATATATAATATATATATATATATATATATATATATACAGATCTATCTATAAAAAACTCTCTTATCTATGAGTGAGTATGCAAAAAAATCTCTCTTACATACATGCATATATACATATACACGAGTTGGGCAAAATAATGGAACACCTAGAATCAAAATTTTGAAATATCTATAAAACTGTCAAAAGCTGGTTTATTTTTGTTTTTTGGTTTATTATTGGTGCTGCTTAATATGTTTTGCTAAAATTGCTGGTTCTTTTCAGACATCAAAAAAAGGTAATTGAATTCATTAAAATGACAGATCTATCGGACTTTCAAAACAGTCAAATTGTTGGTGCTCGTCTGGCAGGCGCTAGCGTAACGAAAACAGCCGAAATGTTTGGTGTATCAAGAAGTACTGTCTCGAAAGTAATGACAGCTTTTCAGAAAGAAGGAAAAGCCTCCTCGTCGAAACAAAACTCAGGAAGAAAATCAAAACTTCCAGATAGGAACCGTCGGACTCTTAAGCGAATTGTTAGAAAGGTTTACCAAAGTACAGCTCTCAAAATTGCTGCAGAGCTTAATGACAACATTGAGAACCCAGTTTTCACAAAAAACTGTTTGCCGGGAGCTACACAAAGAAGGATTTCACGGGTGGGCTGCAATCAGACAACCACGACTTTCAAAAACAAACGTTGCACAGCATTTAGAGTGGAGTAAAAACCTACAGAATGGGTCCCTGGAACAGTGAAAGAATGTTATTTTCTCGGACGTTACTTATTTCCGACTACCGGCCGAGTATACATGTGGAGACAGCCAAAAGAAGCATTTGACCAATGTATATATATATATATATACATATATATATATATATACACGCACACACATATGTATATATATATATACACACACATATATATACGTATATATAATATATATATTCCGGGTTCAGTCCCACTGCATGGCACCTTGGGTAACTGGTCTTCTACTATAGCCTCGGGCCAACCAAAGCCTTGTGAGTAGATTTGGTAGACGGAAACTGAAAGAAGCCCGTCGTATTATAATGTATATATAGATGCGTGTGTGTGTTTGTGTGAGTGTGTTTGTCCCCTAGCATTGCTTGACAACCGATGCTGGTGTGTTTATGTCCCCGTTACTTAGCGGTTCGGCAAAAGAGACCGATAGATAAGTACTGGGCTTACAAAAGATGAGTCCCGGGGTCGAGTTGCTCGATTAAAGGCGGTGCTCCAGCATGGCCGCAGTCAAATGACTGAAACAAGTAAAAGAGAGAGTAAAAGAGAGAGTATATATATATATATAATATATATATATATAAAATAAATTAGAGATAAAACCACTATTAGGCAAATCAAACAGAGAAAAACATAAACCAAAACATAAAAATAAATATAATTAATATAATATACATAATATATAGAAAATAAAATTTAAAATTTAAATTATTTAAATTAAAATTATTAATTTATATTTATAATTTTTTATATCTTTTAAATATTTTTAAAATTTAAATTAATAAATGTTTTTAATTTTTTAATTTTTAAACTTTTTTTAAATATATATAACTATCAAAAAGTGTTAAAATGTTTAATATAAGATAAGTAAAACCACTACGTACGTTTTGTGACCATAACCTAATTCGAATTACAATAATTTAAATTCAAATAAAATTCGAATTATGGTTATAATCAATCTTCAGGTTAATGATAATAGTTAAATAAATAAGCAAATATCTTTAAACAATATTTTTAAAGAAATAGATAATAATAATTTTTGTTATAAAAAAC
>NW_021834064.1:0-27028 GCF_006345805.1 Octopus sinensis | reverse complement strand
GGCTTTGGTCGGCATGAGGCTATGGTGGAAGACACTTGCCCAGGGTGCCACGCAGAGGGACTGATCCCGGAACCATTTGGTTGATAAGCAAGCTACTTACCACGCACTATATATATACATACATACATTAATACATACATACATACATATATATATATACATATATATATATATATATATATATGTATGTATTTATGTATGTACGTGTATATTATACATACACGCACACATACACGCACACACATACACACACATATGGATGTATGTACGCATACATGTATGTATTTTTTATGTGTATGTGTGTATGCGGATATTACACACACACAGACACACACACAGAGATATATATTTCAATGACTGTACTTGTATTTGCGTATGGGTGTTTGATTTATGTGAAATAAACAAGAAAGGCAATAGAACAGCAAATTGTATTGCTCTCCTTTGAAAGCCAGTGACGTGTGCTGCGGATGAAAGTAGCGAGCGAACGAAACCGCAGTTCCAATACGAAATCATTGTTTATCTCGCATGTATTTGACAAATATAGGACGCAACACACTTCCTATTGGAGTAAGGTCGTAGTGTTAACTTTTGTTTTTGTACAGTAACATTGACAATTATGCATATGGGTGTGTATGTGTGGTGGTGGTGACGGTTGTGGGAGCGCACATGTGTACACACGTGCGCAACCATAACACCCGTATGCTAAGATTCCTACACACACGCATACACATACATACACATACACACACATACACACACTTACACACATACACACACACGCACATATATTATATAAACGTATAAGTCTGCGTGTGTTTATGTTTGTATATTGAAGTTAAGAGAAGCGAACAAAGTTGATTCCCAACATAAAATCTCAGACATAACCTTCACTGCCTCTGACATCATAGCAGTAATAAACGAGGTCAAATACTATTCTGCTGTAGGCCCTGATAGATTCCCCGCTAGTCTCCTGAAGGAATGTAGACACCAACTTGCAGTCCCTCTGACCAACCTCTGGAGAAATTCGTTAGACTCAGGTTATATACCCAAACAACTTCTATCCCAGGCTGTCATCCCGATTTTCAAACAGGGAAACAGATCCCTCGCAGTCAACTATCGCCCAATCTCACTCACCTCCCACATCATTAAAGTGTTTGAAAAAGTGCTAAGATCAAGGATAGCTGACTTCCTGGAGACCCACAAACTCCTAAATGCAAATCAGCATGGCTTTCGCTGTGGCAGAGACTGTCTAACACAGCTCTTACACCAAATTGAAGATATACTTAAAGCCTTGGGAACAGGTTCGAACTCTGATGTCATATATCTTGACTTCAGTAAAGCGTTCGACAGGGTTGACCATAATATCCTACTCTCAAAATTGGCAAATGTTGGAATCCGTGGAAAACTTCTACACTGGATTGAGTATTTCCTGGCGAATAGAACACAACATGTTGTAGTCGATGGAGTCCACTCAAGCCCAGCAAAAGTCACCAGCGGTGTCTCCCAGGGGACTGTCTTGGGCCCGCTACTCTTTATAATTTACATAAGCGACCTTTCCAGTGTCGTACATCACTGCAAAGTGAAAATATTTGCTGATGACACTAAGCTCCAGCAAATCATCAATGAAGAGGCAGAGCGAACTCAACTCCAGTCTGATCTATATACTGTGAGTCAATGGGCAGGCAAAAACAAAATGCAACTGAACGAGGAAAAATTTGAACTGATGCATTTTGGAAGAAAGTCCACACTAAAACAGCCATACTCTCTTCGTTCAGGGGAACCGCTCACAGCCTCTAACAATGTCAGAGACCTGGGTGTAATTGTTGATGACGATCTCAGTTGGAGTGCCCACATCAATAATAAGGTCGATATAGCTCGTAGGATGAGTTCCTGGATCTTAAGAACTTTCCGGTCCAGAGTACAAGGTGTCATAATACCACTTTTCTCCTTTGTACGGCTACACCTCGAATACTGCTGCCCACTGTGGTCTCCCCATACAAGACAAAACATCTCGAGGATTGAATCACCCCAGAGGGCACTCCTAAACGAATTGAAGGCATGACTGCTCTCGATTACTGAGACCGCCTTAAAGCATTGAAACTCTACTCTCTCCAGCGCCGCGGCGAGCGGTACATCATTTGTACGATGTGGAGAATATACCGCCAACTTTGCCCAAACGACCTGAACATTAGTTTCAAGGTTCATCCAAGGCTGGGACCATGGGCTATACGTCCCCTGCATAATTCAGGATCACAGCATATAGGTACACTGCAACATAATTTCTTTTCTTCAACAGGCCCTGCCCTGTTTAACATTGTCCCGAAAGAGATCAAAGAGGAAAAGGATCCCATCGCCTTTAAACGGAGTCTGGGCAGATTTCTTCAAGGAATACGGGATAAGCCGCCCATAATTGGATACAACTCACCCAACAAGAACTTGAATGACCATAAACAAAACTTAACTTAAACAGGATTTAGATAATCCTATCAGGTGGTGCTATTAAGTTAGACATGGCCTGGACCAATCTTTGGTGGAAACATATTTAAGTTTATCTAAGTTTATATATGTATGTATAATATATATTATATATGTTATATATTATATATTATATATATATATATATATATATATATATATATATAATCTATATATATATATATATATATATAATATATATATTATATATATATTATATATATATAATATATATATATATATGATTTTTTTCTAATTGTATGTGTGCAGACATAGCTTGTTTACCAACCCATGGTTCCGGGTTCAGTCTCACTGCATTTCACCCTGGGCAAGTGTCTTCTGCTATAGCCTCGGGCTGACCAAAGCATTGTGAGTGGATTTGGTAGACGGAAACTGAAAGAAGCCCGTCGTGTATATATATATATATATATATATATATCTCCATATATATATTTCGTTTTTCGATTTGGTTTGCAAGATTCTTTATGTGAGTTCATGTGTTGAAGCATATTCTGTGTGTCTGGGGAGGGTCATTTTCTTTTTGTGCCTTATTATTTAACACACTCACCGGTAAAATTTCCACTTATTTCTTATTTTTATTTTCCTAAAATGTTCGTTGGCGTCTTGCAACCTTTTCAATATTTACACTGCGTTCCTTTTTGTTTGTTTCTGAGCCGATGTGTGAGTCAGTGTGTGTGCGTGTGCCTATGCATGCATGCATGTACGTATGTATGTGTGTATGTATGCATGTATGTATGTGTGTGCATCTGTATGTATGTATTCTGCATATTCATGTACTTGCATGTCTGTGTTTGTGTATTTTTTTTATGTATGTATGTGTGAGCGTGTGTTTGTATATGTACACACCTGTGTCTCTTTGTGTGTGCATGTCTGTGTGTGTATTTTGCAACTATGTACCATGTTTGTGAGTACGGATATGCATCTCTATATGTGTTGGAAACGTGTCTCCATATGTGTCCTTGTGTGGAGTAAAGTGTGTGTATATATATAGTCATATGTGTCAGTCTCCATTTGCGTATGTGTGTTTGTCTGTTCATATAGCCTATCTACCTATCCATCTGTATGTTGATCTGTTTATTTTCATATCCATATGCTTACATACATTTCCATACACACATACACACCCACATACACACCCACATACATACATCTTTCTACATAACATCCCACTAACTATTCTACTCTACCTGTGTAAACTGTGGGTATAGAGGTATGATATCTACTATGTATATTTCCCATTTAGTATTGGGAAAATTTCATTTATAAGGACGTACTCCGTATTTGTCTGAGTGTTTGTTTTTTTGGGTGCTTGGATTAGATGCGGATGTCAAGTTGACCCATGTTGCCTCCATGGTGGTCTTTGGCATGCTGGTAGAATATGGAGGTCTGTTTTTTGTCATCATATTGTCTCAGATGTTCATTTAGTCGTTCCGCAATGCTCCTAGATGTCACCCCTATGTACTTCATGCTCATGTCTTTACAAGCACCTTCTATGCATCTTATGCTGTAAACTACATTTCGAGTTCTACAGGGGTTCCTACTTGTTCCTACTCTTCAGACCCCGGGCTGTTGTGCCGCTGGGAATCCACCTCTCATAGTCTCTGATGGTCCTTAGCTACACTGACATGTTGTATAACTTCGACCACAGAACTGTGAGTCGCATCTCAAGTCGATATAGTTCAGTTTGTTTAAGAGCAGAACTGGGGGCTTATACAACAATACGTTCCCTGCCCAAATTTTATGCACATCGAATACATTTTTAAAATGTTTACGTCTCTGTAAAAGGGACAAATGCTGCACCTATGACCCTTTTTCAGGTCTTCCGTAACTGGTGGATGGAAAGGGTAGGGTTATACCTAAATAAGAGACGTGGCCCAGGTATTTGCAACAGAGCGGACTCCGCTAAAAAAGGGTCATATGGAGGACTTAGACCGAGCAAGGGGCGGGGTCTATTCATCCAGTATTGGTAAACATTGATATATATATATATATATATATATATATATAATGTCACATATAGACAAACACACCTATGTCCATACATGCTCACTCTCTCTCTTCCTCTCTCTCTCTTTCTCTTTCTCCCTCTCTCTCTTTCTAAGCACACCTACATTAATGTACATGTATGCAACGGAGACATTCACTTCATACACACACATGCGTAACACATCCCCTTCGCGGAGGCGCACACACGCACACACACACTCACATACACACACTGATACATACGCGCGCACGCACACAGACAGACAGACAGACAGAAACACACACACACACACCACACTATAGTCCATAACGGATACCAACCAACTAACTAAACAACAGGGACAGCTTTACCACCATTTGTTGTTGTTGTTGCTACCGCAGTTGTTGTTATTGCTGTTGTTGTTGTTGTTGTTGTTGTTCTTTGTTCTTCTTCTTCTTCTTCTTCTTCTTCTTCCCACCCCCCTCCTCCTCCTCCTCCCTCTCTTCGCACCTTTCCTTGTAAAAAAAAAAAAGGCACAAACGATTGTCCAGAACGTCAGCCAGTCGTGTCTGAACTGCCATGAGGTCAAACAGGTGCGCACAATAGCAAAAGGAAATAAGAAAAGGAAAAAAAATTACAAAAACAAACCAACCAACCAACAACAAAATAATAACAGCAACAAAGACACATACAAAAGACAAGAAATCTTTGTCACCGTCACATGCACTGAAGCATCATGGGATTGGAGAAGGAAAAGGAGGAGCGGGAGCAGGAGGTCAAGGCCGTTGGCGTGACACGTAAAATTATGTTTGGGTGGAAGTGTCATGGGATTAGCGAAGATTATCCTTATTGCTTCTACTGTGATGGCGCGTGGCAGTGGTTAGGGCATTCGGATCGTAAGGTTTGTGAGTTTCGATTGCGACGCGTTGTGTCAGCAAGACACTTTTATCACGTTGCTCCAGTCCACTCAGCTGGGCAAAAATGAGTTGTACTTGTATGGGGTCAGCCTTTCACCTCTGGTCACGCTGATTATCCCCGAGAACTACGTTAGGGTACACGTTTCTGTGAATGCTCAGCCATTTGCACGAATTTCACGAGCAAGCTGTTCCGTTGATCGTATCAGCTGGGCCCCTCGTCGTCGTAACACCGGCGGAGTCTTTATTGCTTCTACTGGTGTCAATATAACGACACCGGTAGCGGTAATAAAGGATTAACAAGCAGCAACAACAACAGCAACAGTGGAGGCGCAATGGCCCAATGGTTAGTGCAGCGGACTCGCGGTCGGAGGATCGTGGTTTCGATTCCCAGACCGAGCGTTGTGTGTGTTTATTGAGCGAAAACACCTAGAGCTCCACGATGATCCGGCAGGGCGTGGTGGGTGGCGACCCCTGTTGTACTCTTTCGCTCCAACTTTCTCTCTTTCTTTCTTCCTGTTTCTTGTCCCCGACATCCTACACAACCGCTGAGCCTGGATGCGCATTCATCCATCCGTCGATGCTCTCGGTGTCGGGGGGTTGACCTGCTTTCTCTTCTGCGGGTCTTACGAATAGCAAAGGACCACGATTCGGACTTCTCCCATCTTGCGAGTTCTTGGACGAAGACCGTTCGCTCAACAGCAACATCATCATCATCATTGTCGTCGTCGTCGTCATCGTGTCATCATCATCATCAGCAACAATAACAACAGTAATAAGAGTGGGCTTTAAACTAATTAGACCACAAATTTGTTAGAATTGGGCCCCCACGCCAAAAGTGGGCCTCTCCCGCACGCTCGAGCGAAGGAACCTATGATGAATTTTTAGTATATCTGTTTCTTTATTGCCCACAAGGGGCTAAACACAGAGGGGACAAACAAGGACAGACAAACGGATTAAGTCGATTATATCGACCCCAGTGCGTAACTGGTACTTAATTTATCGACCCCGAAAGGATGAAAGGCAAAGTCGACCGCGTCGGAATTTGAACTCAGAACGTAACGGCAGACGAAATAAGGCTACGCATTTCGCCTGGCGTGCTAACAGTTCAACCAGCTCGCCGCCTTGAATTTTTAGTATATCATTGCAATGTGGTTAATGGTGGAGCCTGAAGCACCTCAACGCTTTTTAGCTGGGACTGGCGTACTGTACGAAGCATAAAACATCAATATTCAGCTTTTGTAGAATAAAGGGTCCCACTGACAATTCTCTTATTGGGTTCCGAACTTCCTAGTACTGAACCTATAATAATAATAATAATAATAATAATAATAATAATAATAATAATAATAATAATAATAATAATAATAATGATAATAATAATAATAATAATAATGTGCAAAGGCTACCGTTATCAAAGGAAAAATGACAGAAACATCTAACGTTAACCTTGACCAACAGAATGTCATAAAAGAACTAGACCCAGCGGAGAGCTACAAGTACCTAGGGGTAATTGAAGGGAACGGAATAAGGCATTCAGAGATGAAGGAAAGGATCAGGAGAGAATGCTATCGAAGAGTGAGAGCAATACTCAAGACAGAGCTGAATGCAAGAAACAGGATCGAAGCAATCAATGCATTAGCTATACCAGTCGTGACTTACAGTTTCAATATTGTTAACTGGTCAATTACTGAAATATGTCAGCTCGACAGAAAAATAAGGAAACTTTTGACAATGCATAGAATGCACCACCCTAAGGCAGATACAGAACGACTCTATCTGCCAAGAAAAGAGGGAGGCCGTGGTCTTTTGCAACTGGCAATAACAATGAAGATTGCTACAATTGGCCTAGACACCTACCTGAAAAACTCTGAGGACTGGATGCTAAAACTTGTCTCAAAACATGAAAACAAGAAGCATCATACTCAGTCACAAAACAGGCAAAGAATATCTAAGTGAATTCCGAATACAACCAATTTCGGAATTAGAGATAGATATACAAGAAACAAGCACAGAAAAAGCTAGGCGCATGAAAACCCGTGCCAAAACTGCGGCCTTAGATATTCTGAATAATAAATGGCAAGAAAAACCTCTCTATGGCAAATACCCAAAGAGAGCGAATAATGCAGATATCGACAAAGCCCTGACCCATCAATGGCTAATGGCCTCTGGCTTAAAATCTGAAACAGAGGGGTTTATCATAGCAGCTCAAGATCAATGCCTACCAACAAGAAACTACCAGGCCAACATATTAAAGATCAGCAGCAGTCCAACGTGTCGTGTATGCAAGCAACAAAATGAAACCATTGACCATGTGGTCTCCAAGTGCAGTTTTCTAGCGCCTACAGAGTATCTCAACAGGCACGATAGAGCTGCACAATATATTCACTGGGTAATCTGTAAAACCTGGATTTGCCCCATGAAAAAAACTGGTGGGAACACAAACCACCCCCAGTGCTTGAAAATGACCACATCTCACTCCTCTGGAACTTCACCATTCAAACTGACAGGAAGATAGATGCAAATAGGCCAGACATCATATTGAAAGACTTCAAACAAAGAACATGCCTCCTCATTGATATGACTGTCCCAATCGATATAAACGTATCTGTCAAGACCTATCAAAAACTGAGCAAATATAAAGATCTTGAAATAGAAATCAGCAAAATGTGGAAGCTGAAGACTAAAACAATACCTGTTGTCATAGGTGCCCTGGGAATGATAGCAAAAGGGGCTGATAGCTACCTAACTCAGATACCAGGAAACCCAAAATGGCAGAAGTTCAAAAGATAGTGCTCATGGGAACTGCTCATATCCTACGCAAAATACTCTCTATGTAATCTCAAGGTTTAAAACAAACATAATTTTCGGTTAAAAAAAAACAAAAAAAAACCCCTTTTTTTTTAGACATTCATTAGTACAACATCCCCACCCCCCAAATATATGGCACACTAGGCATAACAACAACATGAACTTCCAACCCTGTTGTCTCTTGAGGTCTCTGGGTGAGACTTGGAGCCAACTTGTACAAATATAAAGCAAAAGTCAAACATAGAATAATAATAATAATAATGATAATAATAATAATAATAATAATAATAATAATAATGATGATGATGATGCCCTGATGCAGTACCAATGCCCTGATGCAGTACCAAGCAGCGGCTCTGAAGGCTTCTGATCTTAACTGACTGGAAGTGTTATCATGTTTTGTCTTGGTATAAAAGATGGGCATCAGCAAATATTCTGCTTAATATATATATATATATAAAATAAGGGCAAAAGAAAAATTCCAATGCCAAATATGCCGAAAAAGACAAAATTGTCAATAACCGCAATCCGGTAATAACGAATTTTTAAAGAAATTTCTATCGACTTGTTTCGGGACGCTTAAATTATAATGGTTATTGACAATTTTGTCTTTATCGGCATATTTGGCATTAGAATTTTTCTTTTGCCCTTTTTTATATGTTATTTATAAATTTAACCTTAAAGGTATTTTTTGATATACAGGCCATTGATAAAATTTTTTTCGAATAAAATTTTATCCTACATTAGTTATATATATATATGATCCTACATAACTCTCACCTACTCTCACCTATTGTCGTCTGTCTCACCTACTCTCACCTATTGTCGTCTGTATATATATATATATATATATATATATATATATATATATATATATATATATATATATATATACAGACACAATAGGTGTGAGTAGGTGAGAGTTATGTAGGATCACTATGGAAACTAGTTGTTCTCAAAAGGATTTAAACTTAAGCACCGAATTCTTTGCCCAGGGCAAGGCCCGCGCCGCCAGGAACGGCGTCCACACATTTTCAGTCAACCATCTTCCCTCATAGGGCATTGGACAGTCCGAGGCTAAAGAAAGGGACACTGGCCCAAGGTACTGCGCGGTGGGACTGAACCCTAAACCATGTAGTTGGAAAGTGAGTTTCTTATCCACAAAACTCCCGTTTTTCTTGCGTCGCTACAAAAACAAGGTTTTTCGTAAACTCCCGTTTCGTCTTCGCAGATATCCTTATTACTTTTTTTAACTGTTGCTTCGTTGATTTGTCGCTAATTCGAATCAAATTGAATCAAAAGAAAGTTGAACATGTTTAATAAAATTATTTTTTTTCCTTTTTTCTTTAACCATCTAAAATACGCTGAAAATCAATTTAGTAAACCTGTTTTACCTTGCAAAACAGGTTTAGGTTACACAACATAATAAAATATATACTAAAAAATAGCGTACAATTCCTGGTAGGTGGATGGTAGGGAAATGTGGTTACACCCAAGAAAGTAGAAAGAGAGAGAGAGAGAGAGAGAGAGAGAGAGAGAGAGAGAGAGGAGAGAGAGAGAGAGGAGAAAAAAGACTAAAAGAAAACGTCTGCATTTGTTGACGACGAAGACGACGACAGAGCAAGCAAAAAAAAAAAGAAAAAGATCAATCACACCCGACAATCGTCAGACGACAACTGCAACAGCAAAAACAACAACAAGGGCAGCAGCAGCAGCAGCAGCAGGAGGAGGAGGAGGCGCAATGGCCCAGTGGTTAGGGCAGCGAACTCGCGGTCGTAAGAACGCGGGTTCCCAGACCGGGCATTGTGAGTATTTATTGAGCAAAAATACCTAAGCTCCACGAAGCTCCGGTGGGGTTGAGTGGTGAACCCCGCTGTACTCTTTCACCACAACTTTCTCTCACTCTTTCTTCCCACTTCTACCACAAAGCAGAGGAACCATGGTGTAACCCACTATGGTGTGGTAAACTTTCAGACCCTAGTCTAGATTGCGAGTCCTCTGTACCCCAGGATAGTTCAGCTTTCCACCCATTAAAAGCCACCGTTTACGGAATGAGGATAATAACGTATCTTTCGCGCCCGTGCAACCGCCAGTTTATCGGGTGAGGTGAGGTGGCTGAGCACTCCACAGACACGTGTACCCTTAACGTAGTTCTCAGGGATATTCAGCGTGACACAGAGAGTGACAAGGCTGGCCCTTTTGAAATACAGGTACAACAGAAACAGGAAGTAAGAGTGAGAGAAAGTTGTGGTGAAAGAGTACAGCAGGGATCACCACCATCCCTGCTGGAGCCTCGTGGAGCTTTAAGGTGTTTTCGCTCAATAAACACTCACAACGCCCGGTCTGGGAATCGAAACCGCGATTCTACGACCGCGAGTCCTCTGCCCTAACCACTGGACCATTGCGCCTTTATAAGCTACAACACCTTGAAGAGACACATGATGTGATGCAAAAACCACGTTAAACAGGGATCTTAGACAAAAAAAAAATGGCATTACGTGAAACGAAAAAATTATATAAAGGGAAGCAGGGAGGGATGAAAGACAATAATAATGGACCCTCCCGTTGAAGACGATGTATGAGCATTCAGCTTTTGCCGAACGACCGGCACAAATAATTTGTTGATAGTGGAAAAGGTGCACGATGTGTCACGCGTCACGTGTCAAAATAGTCACAAAGCAAAGTGAGATGAAGTGCATTGCTCAAGAACAAAAAGCACCACCAGGTTTAGGAATTGAACTCACGATCCCTAGATCGTGAGTACAGCTCCCTAACCACTAGGCCATGCGACCTCACATGAAAATCATATTCTTTTATTCTTTTACTTGTTTTAGTTATTTGACTGCACCATGTTGAAGCACTGCTTTTAGTCGAAGAAATCGACCCCAGGGCCTATTCTTTGTAAGTCTGGTACTTATTCTATCGGTCCGTTCTGCTGAACCTGGGAATCGAAACCGCGATCGTATGACCGCGAGTCCGCTGCCCTAACCACTGGGCCATTGCGCCTCCACTCAAACACGTACGCGGAAAAAGATAGAAAACTATGATAAACTATACCTTAATTAAAACAACAGATATAAAAAAAAATTCTGTCTCTACTTGTATTGATCAGGGCGCCACTCAATTCCAATTACACTTCTACCGTGCTCTTTTATCTTGCAGGGATGGAGATTTAAAAAATTTCCGTGAGGATTCTTCGCGTTATATTGCGCAAGCTAAAAGTCACATATTCTGGATTGTTGAATTATCAAGGAATCACATTATCGACCAGAGTACCGGGTGTTGTTATACATCGCTGGTCACAATGCGTTTTTGCATCGTTTCAGCTTTCGAATGATACTACACCACCGACTAGGCATAAAGCCCTGATCGGAAAGCTAGTCCGTCGCAGGGTGTACCCATTTACAGCTCAGTGGACTGGAGTAACGTGAGATGAAGTGTTTTGCTCAAAGAGCACAACGCGTAATTGGTCTGGGAATCGTAACCACGATCATTCTATTGTGAATGCGACGCGCCTAAACAGTAAACCACGCGCCTTCACATTTGAAATATAATACCCAATAAAATCTATTTGAGATTCGAACTACTATTCCTTCTCGTACGCAACTAACTCTCTTTTTACTCTTTTACTCTTTTACTTATTTCAGTCATTTGACTGCGGCCATGCTGGAGCACCGCCTTAAATCGAGCAACTCGACCCCGGGACTTATTCTTTTGTAAGCCCAGTACTTATTCTATCGGTCTCTTTTGCCGAACCGCTAAGAAACGGGGACATAAACACACCAGCATCGGTTGTCAAGCAATGCTAGGGAGATAATCACAGACACACAAACGCACACACGCATATATATATATATATATATATATACGTATATACGACGGGCTTCTTTCAGTTTCCGTCTACCAAATCCACTCACAAGGCTTTGGTCGGCCCGAGGCTATAGCAGAAGACACTTGCCCAAGGTGCCACGCAGTGGGACTGAACCCGGAACCATGTGGTTGGTAAACAAGCTACTTACCACACATCCGGTAAGGTGTGTGGTATTACCACAATACTAAGGCAGTATTAAATTAAAATATCTAAGTCTCAATGATACTTGTCCTGAAATAAGATCTCTTATGGACATGCTAGCTCTGCTGAGACAAATTTTTGCTTTTCTCAGACATTAAGGGTGTTTTTAACGCCACCACACCCAGGCCAAATACTGCAGTAGCTGATCTATCCAGATTAAGCACGTTACACAGATAGCTATTTTAATTTAATGTTGCCTGAATTGCGTGTCCCGGATTTTTAATCAACTGAGCAGCTCTTCGCAGAATGTCATATTTACTTCTTCCTTTACTGGATATAACAAATTCTCCTCAAAGCATTTAGCTGAGTGCGAGTACGTCCCATCGGAAAGGTCTCCGAAAAGCCGAAATGCATCTAGCGTTTTCGATGGCCGTTGCTGGGACGTATTTTCGTTTCATTTCAATAGTTATTGCATTTCTAACTCAGCACGTTCACAAGAGATGTTATGTCATATCTGTCTGTTTGTCTGCCTGCCTGCCTGCCTGTCTGTCTGTCCGTCCATCCGTCTGTCTGTCTGTCTATCTATCTATCTATCTATCTATCTATCTATCTATCTATCTATCTATCTATCTATCTATCTATCTATCTATCTATCTATCTATCTATCTATCTGTCTATCTATCTATCTATCTGTCTGTCTGTTTGTCTGTCTGTCTGTCTGTCTATCTATCTATCTATCTATCTATCTATCTATCTATCTATCTATCTATCTATCTATCTATCTATCTATCTATCTATCTATGTGTGATTTGTCGTAGTTACTCTTTTACTTGTTTCAGTCATTTTGACTGTGGCCATGCTGGAGTACCGCCTTTTAGTCGAGCAAATCGACCCCAGGACTTATTCTTTGTAAGCCTAGTACTTATTCTATCGGTCTCTTTTGCCGAACCGCTAATTTACGGGGATGTAAACACACCAGCATCGGTTGTCAAGCGATGTTTGGGGGACAAACACAGACACAGAAACACATACATACACACACACACACACACACACACACACCACACACACACACACACACACACACACACACACCACACACACACACACACCATATATATATATATATATACATACATACATATATACGACGGGCTTCTTTCAGTTTCCGTCTATTAAGTCCACTCACAAGGCTTTGGTCGGACCGTGGCTATAGTAGAAGACACTTGCGCAAGGTGCCACGCAGTGGGACTGAACCCGGAACCATGTGGTTGGTAAGCAAGCTACTTACCACGCAGCCACTCCTTTGTTTTTCTTCCTTTGGAGCTTCTGCGCAGAAAGCTTTTAGATGAATTTTACTTCCAAATACAGGATCTCCTTGTCACATATTGGTTTTATCAATAATATCCACTCCCATGAGAAACAATGTGTTGGAGATGAAGGAAGATCACCTTTGATTGGCCGTCATAATCATAAGCAATCAAGCTTCCAAGTATGTAACAGTTGGGTCTTCTACATTGGATGCTGAGCTTCCATCTATAGGACCACCTACAAGATCACATTTCTGATATTGTTTTGTGGTTTAGCGAGCTCATGAAAACTTACATGTCCATGCGGATATTACTTAACCACATGTCACAACATGTTACGTTTGCGCTTACCGCCAGTCCAGATAGTGACCCGAAGGTGACTACTAGCCTGGGTGCGACATCGACATCAATGTCCCTGACGGTAACCCTTGTGTTTATTCTTCGCAAATACTTCGAAACCAGCTTAGGGGCGGGTGTATCGCTTACTTTCTTGGCCTGAGTTTTTCCCCCGGTCCTCTGTTTTAAAAATGACACTTATGATGCCATATGCACCCCCCCCTCAATGAATGATATTTTAGTTAAAAAAATAATTTAGAAGAAATATCTGTCCTTAGTTTGTGTTTCAATGGGATCAGAAAACCCATTACATTTTTTGCAAGACAAAGATCCTCCCTTTTCTTCTCTCACGAGCCTCTTTAATCGATTATGGAAGATTGACTCCGGTTCCATATGCAAAATGTTACTAGTTTTCGATATTCCGAGAAAATGTTTTATATGAAGGATTTTTCTATTCGACAGAACATTAGTAAAAGATAAATTATCGTTGTTTCGAAGCGATACATACATGCATACTCTTCTTATTGACAACAAGATATCTACTCAGTGTAGTTAGAATGTTTGTTTTCTTGGAGTTCGTTTACATTATTTGATATTTTGCTTAGCAGCTAAATTAGCATTCTGTTTTCGTTCGCTTTCTTTCTGAATTGTATTATTTTGTACATTTTTCGGTTTTCGTTTTGTGGGGCGTGGCGTGAAATGTTCGTAGCCATTTTGTTTCTGTTATTAGTGACGCTCCCAGAGTTAAACACACGCTTTGTTATTTCTTTTGTTAAACCCCAAACCTACTTATAAAGAACGTCTACTTTGTCAACAGTCAATGATGATGACGACGACGACAATAATAATAACAGTAATAACAACTACAAGAACAATTTCTTATAAAAAACCCCACAGCTTTTGTAAGAATCGACTGTGAAGAAGAAAAAAAAAGAAACAAAAAACGTGTGGAAAAATCCATATAAAAATATATACAGAATAAGCTATTCTAGTAGGAGGGCAACCATCTAGGGCTGAATTCAACATTGCGCACTACTAAAGTCAAGTGCCCCCTGTCAGCTGTGTCCTAAAGATGTATGCTGAAAATAGTCCTATTCAACTGGGTCATTATCACAGTTCACACCTACCGTTTAATGGATTATCTGGAAGACAGTACGGTCTTCTTTAAATGAAATTTAAAAAGTGAGATAGTAAAAACAGAAAGGAAATGAAATAAGGGATTTACCGAAGAGGAAAGTATCTGGGTTTTTGTCCGTCATTAAATCTCTTTTGCTATTGCCATTACTTAGCTTTTCTCGGCCAAAAAAAGGCAACGAGGTGACCTTTAGACAAAAGTCCTGAATATAAAAAAAAGTATCAGTGAAGTTCTTTGTTTCCACCTCAAGGTTCAATGGTTGTTTCGTTGTGGTGGCGTGTGTGCCTCACTAACCCCGAGTGTGCAGGCTCCTGGTAAGGACCCCCAAGCTGGACAGGTCAAAGAATTGATCAGACTACTAATACGGACGTCCTACTTAAAAAATGTAAAGAAGCATCGAAGATAATTCAAAACCAACAAAACTAGGGAGATGAAGGTCTTTCTCAGGGAAGAAACGAGAAGGACAGACAACCTAGAGTCGAGAAGAGCGGAGAAGAGTCGTCTTTGGTTTGTTTCATGAGGACCGAAGGGCTTTAGTAAGGTAGAACAGAAATGTGCTTCATTCAATTGAATACAATACATGGCCGGTACTTTGTTTTACCGACCCTGAGAATAATGAAGGACGAAAGGCAAAGACAACTTTGGCAGATGATGAAGTCAAAAGTGTAGAGACTTAATTAAGTACCACAAGTATTGTTGTTAATTATGGGCTATCGTAAAGAGGTGAGGTGGCTGGTTCATTAGCACACATGACAAATTGCTTAGCGGCATTTCTTCCGCTTCTTTATAATCTGAGTTCAAATCCCGCTGAGCTCAGCTTTGCATTTCATCCTTTCGGGGTCGATAAACTAAGTAGCAGTTGAACACTGGGGTCCCTGTAATCGACTTACTCACTTTCTCCCTCCGAAATTGCTGGCCCTGTGCTAAAATTTGAAACCAGTTGTAAGTTTTTATAAGGCGGCGAGGTGGCAGGGTCGTAAGCACACCTGACAAAATGTTCAGCGGCATTCTGAGTTCAAATCCCGCTGAGCTCAGCTTAGCATTTCATCCTTTCGGGGTCGATAAACTAAGTAGCAGTTGAACACTGGGGTCCCTGTAATCGACTTACTCACTTCCTCCCTCCGAAATTGCTGGCCCTGTGCTAAAATTTGAAACCAGTTGTGGGTTTTTATAAGGCGGCGAGGTGGCAGGGTCGTAAGCACACCTGACAAAATGTTCAGCGGCATTCTGAGTTCAAATCCCGCTGAGCTCAACCTTGTCTTTCATCCTTTCCAGGTACCAGTTGATGAACAGCAGGTTCGCTGTAATCGAATGACCCTTTGCCACAAAATTCTAGGCCGTGTGTCTACTGGAGGAAGAATTAAAGGTTATTTTATGAGTAGGTTCTAATCTTTCCAAAACTTATGATTACGCAAGTCACACACACACACACACACACACACACACACACACACACACACAAAACACACACACACACATTGCGTCTAACTTCCCTCCTCTCTCTCTCTCTCTCACTCCTTTATCATTCCGCCCTTTCTCTCTCTCTCACTTCTTATCATTCCGCCCTTTCTCTCTCCTCTCCCTCTCTCACTATTTTATCATTCTGACTTTTCTCTCTTCTCTCTTCCCCTCCCCTCTCACACTTTTATCCTTCTGCCCTTTCTCTCCTCTCTCTCTCTCTCTCACTCCTTTATCCTTCTGTCCTTTCTCTCCTCTCTCTCTCTCTCTCACTTCTTTATCCTTACGCCCCCTCTCTCCTCTCTCCTCTCTCACCCCTTTATCATTCTGCCCCTTCTCTCCTCTCTCTCTCTCACTTCTTTATCATTCCGCCCTTTCTCTCTCCTCTCTCTCTCTCACTTCTTTATCATTCCGCCCTTTCTCTCTCCTCTCTCTCTCTCACTTCTTTATCATTCCGCCCTTTCTCTCTCCTCTCCCTCTCTCACTATTTTATCATTCTGACTTTTCTCTCTTCTCTCTTCCCCTCCCCTCTCACACTTTTATCCTTCTGCCCCTTTTCTCCTCTCTCTCTCACTTCTTTATCCTTACGCCCCTTCTCCTCTCTCTCTCACTCCTTTATCATTCTGCCCTTTCTCTCCTCTCTCTCTCTCACTCCTTAATCTTTCCGCCCTCTCTCTCCTCTCTCTCTCTTACTCTTTTATCCTTCTGCCCTTTCTCTCCTCTCTCTCTCTCTCACTCCTTTATCATTCCGCCCCCTCTCTCCTCTCTCTCTCTCACCCCTTTATCATTCTGCCTTTTCTCTCCTCTCTCTTCTCTTCCTCTTCCCTCTCTCTCTTTTACTATTCTACCATTTCTCTTTCTTTTTGTCCTACTTCATTTTGTAATATTTCCTCCCATTCCTTATTTCAGTCATTACTCTCTTCTTCTTTGTTCTTGTTTCCCACCCTCTGTCTGTCTCTCTGTCCGTCCACCACTCACTCTCTCTCTTTCTCTTTTTCTTTCCCTCTCTTTCTCTTTCTCTCTCTCTCTAAATGCTGCAAACAACAAATGCAACAAAAGCAACAGTAACAACAAACATTGACATCATCATCATCATCATCATCATCATCATCAACAACAACAGGAACGACGACGACGACAACAACAACAACACAACAACACAACAACAACAACAACAACAGCAACAGCAACAACAACAACACCACAACAACAACAACAACCAACAACAACAACACCACAACAACAACAACAACAACAACAACACCAACAACAACAACAACAACAACCAACAACAACAACAACAACAACACAACACAACAACACAACAACAACAACAACAACACAACAACACCAACACACACAACAACAACAACAACAACAACACCACAACAACCGTCGCGGCACTCCATCGGTTACGATGATGAGGGTTCCAGTTGATCCAATCAACGGAACAGTCTGCTCGTGAAATTAACGTGCAAGTGGCTGAGCACTCCACAGACACATGTACCCGTAACATAGTTCTCAGGGGAGATTCAGCGCGACACAGAATGTTACAAGGCCGGCCCTTTGAAATACAGGTACAACAGAAACAGGAAGAAGGAGTGAGAGAAAGTTGTGGTGATAGAGTACAGCAGGGTTCGTCATCACCCCCTGCCGGAACATCGTGGAGCTTTAGGTGTTTTCGCTCAATAAATACAACGCCCTACCTGGGAATCGAAACCCCGATCCTACGACCGCGAGTCCGCTGCCCTAACCACAGGGCCATTGCGTCTCCACTCAACAACAATACTGTTATCAATACCAGCAACAACAACAGCCACAATAACAAGAACAATCGCTGCAACAATAAAAACAATATTAGCAGCAGCAGCAGAAACGACAGCAAAAGCCATAAAGCAACCACCAGCACCTCTATCAGCAACAACAACAACAACAACAATAATAACACCACCACCACCACCACCACCACCAACAACAACAACAACAATAACACCACCACCACCACAACAACAACAACAACACCACCACCACCACACCACCACCACCACCACCACCACCACCAACAACAACAACAACAACAACAACAGAAGCAGCAGCCCCAACAAGAACAGCAGCAACAACAACAACAACAACAACAACAACAACAACAACAACAGCAACAACCATAATAATAACTTTATTTTAACAAAAACGATGGCAACAACAATCACAACCTATTTCACCCCCACCGCAAAAGCAAACCAAGAAATCAAAGACCGAATGACACAATATTTAAAAATTCTACCCGAAATCCTCTTTAAAAGTATACTTTTAAAAATTCGAAAGTGAATTACGTTAAAAGCCGAAGGGATTTCGTGACTTCCGTTATTTCATTTTTTTTAGATTCTTAGTTCGTCCATTTTGAAAATTATTTTTCTACTTTTAATATTCCCTTCTTTTTCTTTCTCTCTCTCCCAAAATGAGTACTTATCAATCAGAACCAAAGAGGATTCTTGGAGCTTTTATTTGTCTTAGAATTGTACCCAGCTTTCTTTCTCTCCCCCTCTCTCTCTCATCCTCTCTCTCTGTCGATTTCTTGCTCTCTCATGAAAAGTTTCTGTCGTTCATTTATTCACTCACTTATTCGCTCACTCAGAAACTCACTCCATCACTCACTCACTCACTCGTTTGCTCACTCATTCACTCGCTCGATCACTCACTCATAAACTCGCTCGATCACTGAATCACTCACTCATTTACTCACTCATTCACTCGCTCGATCTCTCACTCATAAGCTCATTCGATCACTCACTCACTCACTCACACGCTCATTCACTCACTCACTCACTCACTCACTCACTCACTCACTTACACGATCACTCACACGCTCACTCACTCACTCACTCACTCACTTACACGATCACTCACTCACTTACACGATCACTCACTCACTCACACACTCACTCAATCACTCACTCGATCACTCACTCATTCGCTCACTCATTCACTCGCTCGATCACTCACTCATAAACTCGTTCGATCACTCACCCACTCACTCACTCTCACTCACTTTCTGTTCCACACTATTTTCCTCTTTCTTCCTCTTTTACTTTATCTTCCCTCTTCCCTCTCTACTCTTCTTTCAGTTTCATTCTCTTTCTTCCCCATTTCCTGCTACCTCCGTCCAACTCCCTCTTTCTCTCAAGATCACCTTTCTTACCTCTCTCCCTTATTTTCGTTCCTTTCATTCTCCTGCACCTATATCTCCACCTCTTTTTCCTCCCCCTCTCTCTGTGTCCAATCCAGTGTGTCTTCCACTATCTCTTACCTTGTATCCCCTGTTCATCTCTCACATTAGTGTCTCTTCTTCTTGTTCTTGTTCTTGTTCTTGTTCTTGTTCTTGTTCTTCTTGTTCTTGTTCTTCTTCTTCTCCTCCTCCTCCTTCTTCCTCGTCTTCTTCTTCTTCTTCTTCTCTTCTTCTTCTTCTTCTTCTTCTTCTTCTTCTTCTCTCACTGTTTCAATTTCTGTCTGTCTCTGTTTCTTTCTCTACAAGTCTGCCTCTCACCCCCCTCTTTCTCCCCCCCACTCTCGCCCCCCCACCTCCTTCTGAGGCTCCTTTTTCTGCACTCTGGAGATTTTCTCACACGATATGTTCAACAGATTTTATACAAACTCCACCTCCTCCCTCCTTCCTTCCTCCACCCTCGACAACCCAACAACTCCCTCTCCATAGCAACGTTTCCATATCGAAGATGTCATTGCTAACATCTTTATTTAAAGACTTTTGTTGAAATACAAGGAATGCCGTTTCCATTTTCCTTCGTCTGTAGAAACAAGCAATTCCAAATGTCTTCTTTCTAAAAAATTATGATTTTTCTAAATATTGCCTTACGGAAAGCATAAGACGCAAAAAAAAAAAAGAAAGAGAAAACAGCAATAACAACAAACAAAAAAACAACAACAAAAAACCTAAATGAACAATTTTAAAACTCAATTTGTATACATACATTTAGTCATGCGCGCGCGCGCGTTCGTGTAAATGATTTGCAAGATTCATGATGTGAAATCGTGTGTTGAAATAGATATTGTTATTTTGAGGATGGTCATATTTTGCAAGTTAAATACATATATAGACGTACATATATATACATATATATACATATATATATATATACATATATATACATATATATATATATATATATATATTATATATATACATATATACATATATATATATATATACATATAACATATATATATACACATATATATATGCATATATATATACATATAAATACATACATATATATATACATATATATATATAATACATATATACATCTATATATATATCACATATATATATATATACATATATATATACATGCATATGTGTATACATGCATACACACACACACACACACACACATATATATATACATACAATATATATAATATACATATATATACATATATATATAATATATTTATGCATATATATATATATATACATATTATATATATAGATATAATATATAATAATATATATAGATATATATATATATACAAACATATATACATGTATATATATATACAAACATATATACATGTATATATATATATATATATATATAAAAGTGCAGCAAAAATTTAGACTCAGATGAATATGGCACTTAAGCTGAGGCACCAGAATTTAGTACTGTATTATCCATACAATTTCAAAATAAGGTGATTAGAATCAAAATAAGCAACAAGGATATCCAGAGGTAATGCAGTACGATCGTTTCATGCAACTCCATTTAATTGAACAAAGCAACCATTACACCAATTTAAATGCAGAGCAATCCTCAGCTGCACAAAGACATAGAATTTAATTAAATCGAAACAGATGGACACATTAATATAATTTTACCTAAAACCTCCAAGAAGTTAAGGAGAAAGACAAAGAACATGCTGCCTTCACTTCCACTTAGAAGCTACTAAGGTATCAGGAAGAAAGACTTGTTACAAATTTTTCTTGTCACTGTTTTATACATTTTCTATAAATCTTCTCTATTGAAATTAATAAGGTATATATGCTTTATTATGGTTTTAATGGAGTCGCAATGGCCCAGTGGTTAGGGCAGCGGACTCGCGGTCGTAGGATCGCGGTTTCGATTCCCAGACCGGGCGTTGTGAGTGTTTATTGAGCGAAAACACCTAAAAAAGCTCCACGAGGCTCCGGCAGGGATGTTGGTGATCCCTGCTGTACTCTTTCACCACAACTTTCTCTCACTCTTACTTCCTGTTTCTGTTGTACCTGTATTTCAAGGGGCCAGCCTTGTCACTCTCTGTGTCACGCTGAATATCCCCGAGAACTACGTTAAGGTTACACGTGTCTGTGGAGTGCTCAGCCACTTACACGTTAATTTCACGAGCAGGCTGTTCCGTTGATTCGGATCAACCGGAACCCTCGTCGTCGTAACCGACGGAGTGCTTCCAATGGTTTTAATGATTAGACTATCTTTATTCCTTTTCTAGGGTGTTCTAGCCTAACTGGTTATTCTATTATTTTATAATAGCTTCTGATAAATCTAAATTTTAAAAGGCGTTGTAGAACGGCGTTGTAAAAATTATTTAAGAATAAATATGCCCTTGCGAAAAGGTGAATATAATAACGTCTTAGGAAAAGAACGAATAACGAAAAATCCCAAAACCATATGTAAGTAATCCGAGAGAATAAGTAATCCTGTTTAGATAAACTGTTGGTGTATGTGTATACAGGTACAACTCATCGTTGAGAGCTGACTGGACTGTAACAACGTAAAATAAAGTGTCTTCCTCATGGATACAACGCGCTGCCAGGAATCGAACTGAGGACCTTATGACTGTGAACCCAGTGCCCCAAACATTAAGCCCTGTTTACGCTACTTACTGCTCTATTCTTATTTCTTTACTACCCACAAGGGGCTAAACATAGATGGGACAAACAAGGACAGGCAAAGGGATTAAGTCGATTACGTCGACCCCAGTGCGTAACTGGTACTTAATTTATTGACCCCGAAAGGATGAAAGGCAAAGTCGACCTCGGCGGAATTTGAACTCAGAACGTAACGGCAGACGAAATACGGCTATGCATTTCGCCCGGCGTGCTAACGATTCTGCCAGCTCGCCGCCTTCATAGAAGGAAAAGATTACGTAAAGCAAAATTACTTTACCTGCGCCAAAAAAAAACAACAACAACAATAAAAAAACGGATAAAAGACGAAAGGAAAGAAGGAAAGAATAGATGGAAAAAAGGAAAGAAAGAAAAAAAGGTAAGAAAACAAAGGCAAAGTTACTGCGCAAAAAGTTAGTCGGTAAAAGACGTAAAGTTAAAAAGAAGAAAGGAAGGAAGAAAAAGACACGGGAAAATGACATAATGGAAAATAAATAAATAAAGAAAGAAAGAAATAAAGAAGAAAAGAAGTAGTTATATAAATAGATATTTTTCCCGCGCTAAAATGACAAAGGAAAACAATTAAAAAAAAAAAACATTTCAAATGGCGCGTTTTATTTACTTTCTGTTTCTCCTCCCTATTTATCTTTCTCTCCCACTGCCACACACTCTTTCTCCCCCCTTTTCCCCCTCTCTCTCCCTCACCCTCTCCCTCTCTCTTCATGTACACAAACAAAAAATACACATTCAATACATACAGTTTGTATTGACACACACACACACACACCACACACACACACACATGTATATTTTTTATTTGTGTATTAACACCAGTATAGTATTGACCACACCTCATTGTTTAACAATATATATATATATATATATATATATATAGTGGCTGTAAGTAGCTTGCTAACCAACCACATGGTTCCAGGTTCAGTCCCACAGCGTGGCATCTTGGGCAAGTGTCTTCTGCTATAGCCTCGGGTCGACCAAAGACTTGTGAGTGGATTTGGTAGACGGAAACTGAAAGAAGCCTGTCGTATATATTTATATATATACAGATCGCCATGTTGATTCGCTAGCTTCTGCACGCATTTTTTTTCTTCCTTGTTTCTCTCCGTGTTTCTTTTCTGTGTATCTTTCTGTCGAAGAGCGTAGGCTCGAAACGTAAAAGACATGTTTTATTTATATTCCTGAGCGCCATACTAATACAATTGTTTGTTTGTATTCCACCTGCCTTCGTCTTTTGTTTATTTTCATAAAGCTTTCCGTTGTATATATATATATGTATGTGTGTGTGTATGTTTGTGTGTCTGTGTTTGTCCCTCTAGCATTGCTTGACAACCGATGCTAATGAGTTTACGTCCCCGTCACTTAGCGGTTCGGCAAAAGAGACCGATAGAATAAGTACTGGGCTTACAAAGAATAAGTCCCGGGGTCGATTTGCTCGACTAAAGGCAGTGCTCCAGCATGGCCGCAGTCAAATGACTGAAACAAGTAAAAGAGTAAAAGAATAAAGAGTATATACATACATATATACATACACACACAACAGACGCACGCACATTGTGCGTGTGTTTGTGTATATATGTGCGTGTACATGTCTGTGTGTGTATGTAGCCCGCGGATGGTTTAGCAGGCCGAACCTTCGTAATCATTGTCAACGATATTCTTGTTTAGGAATTACAAATTTGTACTCTACAAAAATATAGAGTAACCCATTAGATTTATGTAAGATTGTCTTAATTATAACTAGACATAAAAAAAGCCATTAACGATATATGTGTGTGTATGCGTGTGTGTATGTATGTATGTATGTATGTATGTATGTATGTATGTATGTATGTATGTATGTATGTATGTATACGTGGAGGCGCAATGGCCCAGTGGTTAGGGCAGCGGACTCGCGGTCATAGGATCGCGGTTTCGATCCCAGACCGGGCGTTGTGAGTGTTTATTGAGCGAAAAACCTAAAGCTCCTCGAGGCTCCGGCAGGGGATGTTGGTGATCCCTGCTGTACTCTTCACCACAACTTTCTCTCACTCTTATTTCCTGTTTCTGTTGTACCTGTATTTCAAAGGAGGACGTTCTTGTCACTCTCTGTGTCACGCTGAATATCCCCGAGAACTACGTTAAGGGTACAGTGTCTGTGGAGTGTCAGCCACTTACACGTTAATTTCACGAGCAGGCTGTTCCGTTGATCGGATCAACCGGAACCCTCGTCGTCGTAACGACGAAGTGCTTCTATGTATGTATGTATGTATGTATGTATGTATGTAGGTATGTATGTAGTATGTATGTATGTATGTATGGTATGTATGTATGTATGTATGTATGTATGTTGTATGTATGTATGTATGTATGTATGTATGTATGTATGTATGTAGTATGTATGTATGTATGTATGTATGTAGTATGTATGTAGGATGTATGTATGTATGTATGTATGTATGTATGATGTATGTATGTATGTATGTATGTATGGATGTTTGTAGTGTGTGTGTATGTATGTGTGTGTGTATGTATGTATGTAGGTAGGTAGGAACCTGATGGCGTACTCAAAGTTTCGCCATAGGAAGGACTCACAGTAGTCGTGTATAGTTCATCACAAGCTGAAATTAGGTCATCACTTAGCACTTGACACCACAACAGATGACTCTTTTTCTCTCTCTTTTACTCTTTACTTGTTTCAGTCATTTGCCTGCGGCCATGCTGGAGCACCGCCTTTAGTCGAGCAAATCGATCTCGGGGCTTATTCTTTGCAAGCGCAGTACTTATTCTATCGGTATCTTTTGCCGAACCGCTATGTGACGGGGACGTAAACACACCAGCATCGGTTGTCAAGCGATGTTGGGGGGACAAACACAGACACACAAACATACCCCCCCACACACAGATATATATATTTATGACGGGTTTCTTTGAGTTTCCGTCTACCAAATCCACTCACAAGGCTTTGGTTGGCCAGAGGCTATAGTAGAAGACACTTGCCCAAGATGCCACGCAGTGGGACTGAACCCGGAACCATCTGGTACGTAAGCAAGCTACTTACCACACAGCCACTCCTGCGCCTATGATGTCATTTTTCTTAAATAATTCAAGTAGCATTTACTATTTTACTATATTTATAATTCTTACAGTACGACATTCACATACACACACACACACACACATCTATTGAAAATGCTTTTAAACCTCTCAATAGCAACAAGCGTGTGCTTTATTAAAATACAATGCTTACAGCCATACGCTGTTGACATTTATCCTTATATGTTGCATAACTATTATTTCGTGTTCACATTTTATTGTTGTAGACTACCACCTTCTCTTTATAGTAACAGACTTTTGTTCAATATAATATACAGCGCACTTGTGTCAAAAATGAAGTATACGTCTCTTGTTTGTAATAACTAAGGTTCTTGCACTGGGATAGCCTGGTTAAGCGCCATACAGTGATATAGTATGAGCGTAGAACTTGCAAAGTATGTTACAGTACAAACCAGCATGATATAGAGAATGTTTAGGGACTCAAAGGTGCATACGACAACCCCACAAACATGGTGAAGATGTTGTTGACTTTAGGTGAGCCCCACGGCCTATTTATTTCCGATATACTTACCATCTCAGTAAACCTATAAAATAAAACCCCTCAGAGCTGAGTCCCTGGTCACTGAAGAAGGTGATAGAAGACCGAATATATTTTGAAGCAATTTTGGGACAAACGTTACAAAATGAACTCAAAATGGCTTCAGGAGAATTTTTAATGCTTCGGACCAGATGAATGACTCTTACCTTAAAACACATACACACACGTGTATGTGTGAGCGTGTTTGTGTGTGTGTGTGTGTGTGTGAGTGTGTGTGTGTATGTGTGTATCTATATATATCGTTGCTATTATGTTAAACTGTCGTTTGTCCAAATTTGGCCAAATGCAGTTTTTTCAATATGTATTTTTGCTTGCAATAGCCAGTACTTTTGATGGAGGCGCAATGGCCCAGTGGTTAGGGCAGCGGACTCGCGGTCGTAGGATCGTGGTTTCGATTCCCAGACCGGGCGTTGTGAGTGTTTATTGAGCGAAAACACCTAAAGCTCCACGAGGCTCCGGCAGGGGATGGTGGTGATCCCTGCTGTACTCTTTCACCACAACTTTCTCTCACTCTTACTTCCTGTTTCTGTTGTACCTGTATTTCAAAGGGCCAGCCTCGTCACTCTCTGTGTCACGCTGAATATCCCCGAGAACTACGTTATGGGTACACGTGTCTGTAGAGTGCTCAGCCACTTACACGTTAATTTCACGAGCAGGCTGTTCCGTTGATCGGATCAACCGGAACCCTCGTCGTCGTAATCGACGGAGTGCTTCCATCCACTTTTGGTCAGACAGTCATATCGCTAGCCTGTTCAGATGCCAAAATATCAAAAATTGTCAAAGTATAATACAACGGTTTTGCTATGAAATGGTGAGACTACGTTTTTGTTTTTCTGAAAAAGCAACAAAGCAACATCTTGGACTTACGACACTTTTGCATAATAGCACCGAATATAATGTACAGTATTCCAGTTGATCTGACGAACCGAACAACTTACTAGTGAAATTAACGTGCACTCCACAAATACGTGTGCCCTTAACGTAGTTCACATTGAGATTTAGCGTGACATAGAATCTGAAAAGGCTAGTCATCTGAAATACA